>NC_071299.1:11500000-11717500 GCF_027563975.2 Plodia interpunctella | reverse complement strand
AACCAACCAACCAACCAACCAACCAACCAACCAACCAACCAACCAACCAACCAACCAACCAACCAACCAACCAACCAACCAACCAACCAACCAACCAACCAACCAACCAACCAACCAACCAACCAACCAACCAACCAACCAACCAACCAACCAACCAACCAACCAACCAACCAACCAACCAACCAACCAACCAACCAACCAACCAACCAACCAACCAACCAACCAACCAACCAACCAACCAACCAACCAACCAACCAACCAACCAACCAACCAACCAACCAACCAACCAACCAACCAACCAACCAACCAACCAACCAACCAACCAACCAACCAACCAACCAACCAACCAACCAACCAACCAACCAACCAACCAACCAACCAACCAACCAACCAACCAACCAACCAACCAACCAACCAACCAACCAACCAACCAACCAACCAACCAACCAACCAACCAACCAACCAACCAACCAACCAACCAACCAACCAACCAACCAACCAACCAACCAACCAACCAACCAACCAACCAACCAACCAACCAACCAACCAACCAACCAACCAACCAACCAACCAACCAACCAACCAACCAACCAACCAACCAACCAACCAACCAACCAACCAACCAACCAACCAACCAACCAACCAACCAACCAACCAACCAACCAACCAACCAACCAACCAACCAACCAACCAACCAACCAACCAACCAACCAACCAACCAACCAACCAACCAACCATAGTGTTACTCTATTCTATATGTCGTTGTAACTCCTTCGACAATAAAATAAATAAATAAATACAGAATCATACGTTGTATTGCATACAATTCTATTCTTTAATCGTTGTATTTCTTGTATAGGTATATTTTCAATTTCTCTTACTACACGACCAAATTTTCAATCATCAATCCTGCAGAAAATTTTCTTTGATTCTATTTTTTTTTTTCTTTTCAGAGAAGTGATATTCAAAGGGGGCGAACTCGCGGAAAAACAAAAAACTAGTATTAACTGTAGGTTAAGTAATTCTCATATTTTTCCACCAGTGATGTGATGATACATCACTACCAACAATTCCCAAAATAACGCTCATCGAAGTTAAAACTCAAGTCTATTGTATTGTGTTAATAATCTGTCAGCCCTCTTTCGTCTTTTTACTATGTACTGCCAGTGACGAACCGTGCAATTCTCGTAGACTTTACCATTCCACATGATGAGAACCTTGTGATGTTAAGGCCGAGAAAAAGAAACTTTCGAGTGGGATACCATGAGGTTACCGCCATGTGGCATGTTGACTCAAAGATTATTGTCCCGTGAGTACAAATGGACTTATAGCGAAGAGTCTCGATTGTCATCTACAGACGCTCTCGCTTGATAGTTGGATCAAGAGTCAGATCCAGAAGGCAGTATTGGTTACGGCCCACATTGATAGGAGAATAGGTAGCTTGTGATGTAAAAATAGGTAGTATATTAAACAATTGTTGGATACAACTTTTTTTTTTTTATTTAATAAAATAATAGGAGAAGAAGTACGTTACAATTTTTAGTAATAAGTTTATGAGGCCAGGAGGATGCTTGACTGATACGAGTATAGGCTTAATGTTAAAATGAAGGCCGGCAGGCGTTGGACGGTCCGAGCTCTGGAGTCCTTATGCCTATGGTTACCTAACGGCTATTCTAGCCTAACTGGTGATTTAAATCCTTCCCAGACGTTGATTCAATAAAGTAGTATTTGACAGAGGATGAGAATGCGGAAGATAAATTTGTTGTTGTATTGTTATCGAGGCCCGTGCTTTGCGCCCGCATTTTGTACCCTGAATCAATCAGAAAACAAAAAGTATTACAATTTGGAATAAGTTGGTTTTGTCGGGGAAAAACTAATCATTAAGTGGTAAAATTTCAAAAATTAAGTTTATTTAATTATTTAGTTTTATATAAAGCATGACAATGTTGAATTATTTTAGGGAAATATATTGTTTTAAATGACAAAATTCCAAGGGGTAATGAGCACACCCAAGGCTGAACAAAATGACGTTTCTTTATTTTTGAATGATTGAAACATGAAGAATTATACCAATTAAGATTCGAGATAGTATTCTGTCTGCAATAACATGGATCCAGGTCTACATTTATTTAATTTTAAGCCAAATTCTCATAAATTCTACACTAGTCAATACAGTTAAGTATCTACCTTCAACATATTTTTACAACAAATTCAAAGACTTTCGAAAACGAGATTAATGATTTCAAAATGAGTCAAAATTTAGGGAGATAATTAGTTTAGCAAATTAATGGAATTTTTATAGGAAAATCTTGTAAAAGTAGAAATGAAGCTTATGTTACTTTTGCATGATGAAGACAATAACAAACAATTCCAAATTGAGTCGAGGTCCTTGGAATTCGTTGAATTTCCGACAAGTCTCGTATATTATCGAATTTTGGTTTAATTTTAGCCAATATTATGCCAATGACAGCAGTAGACGTTGTCAACAGGCACGACCATAGCTTTACTACAAGCTACAAACCATCTACACACGGCTTTCAAACACAAAAAAAAAAACAAGAAAAGGAACTTTACGATCAATCAAAATATTTTTACAAAAAAAGCGATACAAGCTGTGGTCCTAATCCCGCTACCTGTGGATGTCTTTTTTGTTGTGAATTTATTTTTAAATATTTTTTTTTACATCTAAAAATGTAAAAAAAAAATAGTACAAATAAGTAAGTAAATACATAAGTGAAATAAAACTAAGTTATAATTATAATTTTTTTTATAGAATATTAAATATACAAAATACAAAATATAAGAACATAAATATAAAGCTTAACAAATTAATTAGTTTCATATTTTTATATCGTTTGTCACGAACACTACATTTACCTGTTGTATCAGTAATATTATAAATTATTAATATCACACTTTATAATTTTATTATTTGATAATGTTGACACATTATATCTACATATATCATATTTGTACATAATTACAGTTCAGCAAGTCTCAACTGATAAGCAAAAATACATTTTCCAAGTCACGTCAAGTATTCGGCCGGTTGTAAAATTACGGCCACACCCCCGGGTCCGAGGCATTGTAGTCCCGAAAGAAACTAGGAACATGCGGTCGACGAGGGACAGAACTTTGTTTACCTTTCTTACAAAATTTAGCTTTATATTTATGTATTCTAAATTTTAATAAAACCCTTGAAAGGGCAGGGTACATCTGTAATTTCCCTTTAGTAGCAGTCCTCTTTAGTCCTTTTTAGTAGCAGTCGTAGACTTATGAGTAAAATTACAGACATCTTGAAATTTTAAATTGTGTATTTATGCATAATTACTTATCTATATAAAATTACTACGATTTTCAAATGTGTAATTATACAGTTTTGGACAGTAGGGTTCGTCGGTGACTCCGCAAGAATATAATAGGTACAAAACGAGTAAGTAAATTATTTACAATGAAAACTAGTTCTTAATTTTAAAATGATAATAAGTTAGTCTATTTACAGTGAAATTAATTTTGATTGATAGGTATGACCAGTCGCAGTCCAGACGCAGTCAGAAAGGGACTAAGATTTTGTAAAATTATGAATTACATTTTTATAATATACAAAAGTATTTTCGTTGCTTAAATTATTTAGTAAGTACGTTGCCATTACAGGTATCTGGTGTTCATTCAGAGGCAAAACTGTGATCAGAATGTACAGTTGCCTCGGTAAGAAGTTAGTTAGTTTTATTGTGGAGTCTTTTGACAATATCCGTAGTTTTGGTTGTTGAAAGAAAGAATTTGTATGCTGGAGCAGACCCGTCCGCAGTGTCAGGTGGCGTAGAGCGGCTCCGCGTAGAGGCGCGCGCTGGGCGCCGGCGACAGCTGGCTCGGCGCCGCGCGCGCCAGCAACGCCGACCGGCTGCGGCGCTTGGCTGCAAACAAAGTTAATATGCCTTCAGTTCGTATTACATCATTATAAACATATAATTACTTAGAAAAAGAAAAGCAACTAGTAAGAACGTAAAAATGATAGGTACGCCATATAACCATGGGCCAATGAAGTAAAAGAACAGTTTTAAAATAAATTGCGTTTGTTGCCTCTTTACGATTTATGTTTCGATCCGAGAAATTCTCAAAGAAAATATAGTATTCTTTCATCCCTTAAGAAAGTAGTAGTACGTCTTTTCATCCCTTAAGAAAGTAGTGTTCTTGTGGTAAATATAAAGCTAGGTAAAAAAATAACGACCATTAGAGTGCATACAGCACAGCAGTACGGTAGCGGCGAGCGCGGCGAGCGGCAGCGCGGCGGCGAGCGCCAGCAGCGCGCGCTGCGTCGCCGAGAGCCGCGCGCGCCGCTCGCCGCAGCTCGTCACGTCGCGCACGCCGTGCGCCTGCAGCACGCTCTGCAGCTCCGCGCCCAGCGAACGCATGGCGGCCTGCATGGCGCGGGGCGGCAGGGCTTCGCCGTTTGACATCTTGCGGAATTGGAAACATGGCCTGGAATATTAAACATCCAATTTTATTATTGTTGAAGTATTTTTAGGTTTCTACAGGGTTACTGACTAGTCGACCGAATGCCTTAAGTTACGAAATTTGAAAGTGTTAGATATGGTCAAAACAAACAATTATAACCCACTCTTACATAGCCTTTTTAAAGCTAAATGTTTTATTTAGTTTTTTTTACTAAATTCAACAAAATAATAACCACATAAATACGTTTTATCACTTAGTAGGTAGTTAACTGTGCAATGCGCATTATTTAATGCATTAGGAAGCTTATTACTATAATATCTGGCCAAAATCTTTGGTCAGCAATAAATAAAACTATATAGTGGTAATTACATGAAATTATAATAACTTTTTCAAATTAACAATGAATTTATCAAAAATCACATACAAGCAAATCGGCGGTAATATTTGTATCTCTCATTGTGTGAAAATATTTAAATCAAGAATAAAACAATGTCTTTCTTTTTTATCGGTGGCCAGTAAAACATAAATCCTGGACATACCGCCCACCAAGGACATCCTGAAGGAATGTCCTTCTCTACCGCCCACCATGCAGGGACATACACAAATATGCAAGATGGAAATTAACAAAACAATCTATCTAGTGAACAGCACAAATTGCACCTACTAGGACTATATAACTACAATGTATTCTATATAAACTAAAAACTATATATTGGTTGAGCTGATAGCTCTCAAATATGCAATGTGAGTTACAAATTAAAATAAATCACCAATATTTCTTATATAATTAAACAATTCTTATTTATCTATGTAACTATTATTTCTGTATTTCTAACTAAAACAATTGACATATTTATTTGTACAGTTCGCTTCCATATTAATACTATTTATAACATTTGGAGGAATTCTACAGAATCTATTAAATCCACTAACTTGGCTAGTGTGCTTGTAAGGCATAGGGAACACTGGATCACTCTCAACACCTAGGAAATTGGATGACCAATTACACGAACGAACTGACGTATTCGAATACAATTTCTTACTCACAGAAGGATTAGTTTTCCTCCAGCTTTTAGATTGCCGAACTGATGCATGTGAGTGCACGTGTGGATAAACTATATCGGCAATTCCCGAAACAATCCATCCAAACGATGTGTTTTGAGCAATTAGTGATCCTGTAGAATCTCTCTTCATTCCTAAATTTAGTATTTTACTGTACACCTCAGCACCTAATAACATATCCACTTCATTAGGGCTGTAATAAAAGGGGTCGGCCAGATTGACATTTTCCCACTCAACTTTGGCTACCGTCGTTGTCGGGATAAATGTTGTGATCGACCTAAGCACATGAGCTTTGACCGCCAAATCATAACTAGGATCGATCCTAGACTGTAACCTAAGTGACACCGTACAATTTGACTGGACTTTACTGTCCCCACCTACACCTGTGATAAGATGTTTTGAATAAGTTTTCTTTAAACCTAGCAATTGTACCATTCTTTCCGTTAAGAATGATCCCTGGGATCCTTGATCCACTAGGCACCTAACTGACCTTTGTGTACCTGTCTTCGACACAGCGTTTACAACAGCTGTGCTTAATAGAACTGTTTTGTTACAGTCCCCTGTCGAAAGGCAAGATATTGTAGGCTGAACTGTTCCAGCATTTCTATTAAAAGATTTAATAACCACATCTTCTTTATGGACTGTATTATTTTTTGACGACGAATCATCTCCCATACCTCCAATTTGGTCTTTACCATTAGACCCAAATCCACCACTAGGGTGAAGTAAAATATGGTGTCGTCTTTTACAAATTACACACTTAGACATATATTTACATAAGCGAGCTGTATGGTTTGAGCTTAAACACATATAACACAAGGCCTTCTCTTTGGCAAAGTTACGACGTGAGTCGTTGGGCTGTTTACGAAACTTTGTACATAAACTTAATCTATGATTTTCTGTACAATATGGACACACAAACTGCTTCACCTGTCTTACATGGAGAGATGTCACTCTATGAACATTTTGCTGTTTAGATTTAAACTCTAATGATTCTAAACCTCGAAAACGACTAGTTAAAAATTCAGTAAATTGTTCATAGGTAGGAAACTTATCTGAAGAATCTGAGGATACCATTAATTCCCAAGCCTTCCGGGTTTCTTTATCCAGTTTAGAACTAATAATATGTACAATTAGTATATCCCAACTAGAGACATCTATACCTAAAGTTTTCATTGAATCCAAACAATCAGATGTTGTACTGACTAACCTCTTAATATCAGAAGCCGATTCGTTAGTCAACGTCTTTTGATTCAATAAACGATTTAATATACCAGAAGCTATATATTTTTTATGATTGTACATATTTTCCAATTTTCTCCAACTACAGGCGTAGCTATCGGAAGTAACCTGTACATTGCGTAACAGCTGTTCCGCTTCTCCTTTCAAATGGCTTTTTAAATAATAAAACTTCTGTACATTATCTAACGACTTATTATTGTGCACTAGGCCCAGAAATAGGTCACGGAAAGTCTGCCACTCAGTGTACTTTCCTGTAAAAACAGGTATTTTTATTTCTGGTAATTTAAGCCTTACCTTACTAGTTGAGTCGCTATCACTGCTATATTCAGGCTGGACCTTGGTATCCCTAGATCTAGTTAATTCAAATAATACCTGTTTTAAATCAGTTTTGTACTCCATATACACGTCCTCAACCTCGTCATAAATACTATTTCTATAATAATCGGAATTTTGCAATTCAGACTCCTTAACTGTAGATATTAAATTAGTGTGTGTGCTGTGGAACTGTGCCCACTGCTGCTCTAATTGTTCCAACCTAATCTCTAAGTATGGAACTGTTACACGGTCCTTAGGGCTCTTTTTGTAATTAATCCTGCCTCTGCAGATTTTTTGTTTAACATCATTTTGAATAGCTAATAAAGACTCCATCTTTACTTAAAGAATAAATTAAAATTCGCAAAAGCAGTCAATCACACAATCAATATACACACAGTACACCTATTCACTAAGTTCATATATTGCGTACAAATAACAAGTAAGTAGAAAACTACAAAATTATACAAAAGTTAAAGTTAAATTATACTATACAAGTAATAGTATACGTCCAAAAGTTTATTTACTAAGAATCACTGCTCGAATCCGACACACCACAATGATTAACACTTCTTGGACTTCCTTTGTAACTATATTAAGTAAAATCGACTTACAATATTTCACTTGCATTCACTCACAAATATTTAGCTCGTTGCAAGCTCAGCTCACAACCAAACTTTAATCCAAACAGCTTGGCCTTTTTGCTCAGAACGCAAATTATTTCCTCCGGGAATCGAACTCCCGGCCGCCGTATTCCTCACTCTGTAACGCTCAATCCTCTTCTTGACCGTTCTTTCCTTTGCTATCCTTGTACACAAGCGGTCCGAAGCCCGACAACAATGTATGTTGCCACAAAATATTGATGCGTTACAATAGTGTACCACTACACTTTCACCAAGTAATTTTTGCCGCTAATATTTATCCAACTCAAAGGACCAAATGGCCAAAATCTTTGGTCAGCAATAAATAAAACTATATAGTGGTAATTACATGAAATTATAATAACTTTTTCAAATTAACAATGAATTTATCAAAAATCACATACAAGCAAATCGGCGGTAATATTTGTATCTCTCATTGTGTGAAAATATTTAAATCAAGAATAAAACAATGTCTTTCTTTTTTATCGGTGGCCAGTAAAACATAAATCCTGGACAATATCTGAGATGAAATGGTAAGAAATAAATGTAGCCCAATTCATTGTTAAAAAGATTAATTTCTTGAAAACTATAAATAATCAATATAGGGTTAGGTTGCCTTGATACCTACGCAACATTCGGTTTTCTTGAGTGTTTTTACGAGGCGTATGTATTTCTTTACGCGAGTTTAACTCTCACTATAATACATATAAGTCACTCACCCAGGGTCGTCTAACAAGGCGGAGTGAATGTCGTCGTGCATCTGCAGCTTGAGGCCCAGCTTGTGCAGCGCGGCCTCCAGCGCGCGCTGCAGCCGAGCGCGCGCGCGCCCCGCGCCCGCCAGCCGCAGCAGGTCGCGCGACCGCACCACCACTACCTGCGCACAACAACCGTTCTCTAAGACCATTACCATCTCCCAGAGATGAACATGTTTTTGGTGAGATACCATTTTCAAGTTATCGTTAAGTGTAATTATATATTGAAGTGTAATATCATATTTATATATTCATATCAATTCATAACATAAAAAAGCGAGTTGTTAGATAAGTATATTCCACTAAAAATTTCCAAAAAATATACAATGTGCGAATTTGACTCTTTATTATATGTAGGTATTGATATGTTTTTTGTAAAAAGTAAACGGTGGCCACCAAAATCCTTGTCGTGATCTTTGACTAAATGTTGTATCATGGAACACTATAACACTATTAAAATCTTTTATCTAATTAAGCATAATCTCCTGCATTCTTTACCGAATCCGCCATAGTTCGCCAAACTATTCCGCGGTAATGTATAGGCATAATCCAACTTGACCCACCCCCGATATAGCAACTTAAGTATTATTCTATGAAGCCAAGTGATTCTCACTTCAACTAAGACGACTCCAAATCGGTCCAGCTCCTGAGAATTGTTCGCACGCACGGCGACCCTGAAAGTACATAGGTACATGTTTTTTTTACTATTATTATAAATATCAATGTAAGAGAATCGACTCAATGAGATTACTGCCTAATTGTTGAACATTGATTGATTATATTGATTCAGATTCATTTGTTACATTGTAAGTCTTAAGTTTGAAGTAATTACATATGTGTTATGACGCCTTCAGAGCAATCATGGATGATGAATATAGTTATGTCATCCACGTTTGCTGTGAAGGCTCTATTCTAAAATAACACTTAATAATATGTGTTTGGCAAGCTCAAGTTTGTTCATGACGTTACGGTAAATACATTACCTAAAGATGCCATCAGCAAAATGTATTAGATTCTTCATAATCTTAAGTTCTCCTGTGGTATTATTCAGAATGATGACATCAGTGATGTTATTCATAGACTTTGATTTGATTGGAGATTCGAAACTCATATTCATTATTTTGTAATCGATAGGCGGCGCTTCGGGATCTAGGTCTGTCGCTCTCACTGTAGCAATCACGGTATCTACAGCCACGTTGAGTCGAACTCCGACGGTCATATTAGCGCTTTCAAACTCTGGTAAGTGATCATCTATGTCTATTATTTTTATAAGCACTTGCACTTCAGATGGATCCTGAAATAAAATAAGTATTAAAAACTAGCTGAAATACAGGGAAAAAGAGCATAACTAAAAACTAGTAACCAGTCGGTTGTAGCCATGGGTGATGCGCGGCTTGGCGCCAAGCTTGAAGCATTTGACGGAGAGCGTAAGGCGCGCCAGCTGCTCGCGGTCCAGCCGCGCCGCCGCCGACACCACCGCCGCGCTGCTGTTCGTGCGGGAGAGAGACACCAGGCCCTGCTCGTTCCCCCCTGAAATATTTACATGTAGTTAAAGTCTACGAGTGATGAGAAAACAAGTTAAGAAAGGAAAAATACCGTGTTCAGTCCCATTATCAGTAAAAATGCTAAGAGTGATGCAATTAAAAATTTCATGCGTACTTTAAAAAGTGACCCACACACCCACATAGGGATGCATTTCGAATCCAATTAATGCGTTTTTTTTACTAACCATAAAAGTAAATCTAAAATTTAATAAAACGACCTTAAAATGACAAACTTCCATACAAACTGTCTTGCAGCCCCTATTTAAACCCTAATTAGGGTGGGATGAAACACATTGTGGGACGGATTTTTTAAAAGTCATTTGTATGTGTTTATTAGTTCTTAACTAATCACAAATGCATTTGCAATTGTAATTTTTTATGTACCTATCTCAGTTCAAAATTGATGAAGTTTCATACAAAATGGCAACTACTTTTCACCTTCTAAGGGAATTTACATTTAAATTCTCTCGCCTTACGTCGCGAACGTCTCCTAGTCACAATCTATCTTGTTACCAAATTCTATTTTCATCGGCTCAGTAGTTTTCGAGATTTTGTGTTGAGTCGTAGTAGTAGTAGCAGTAGTAGTTTAACGCCGGGGCTGTATCAATTTTACTCTGTCGCCGTTCAGTTCTTCTGCCTCATTGTGTAGGCAGAATTGAAAGCATTTTATTTGATTTTAAATAACTATAAGACATATACCAGTGATAACATAGTCTATAGCTGCGTTGTCTCCTATGTCCTCGTCTACTGCTTCAAATTGACCGATGATGGTTCCTATCGGCACCTCTTCTTTAACCATTAGCACTATTGGAGGATCATCCTGCAAAAGAAGGAGGAGGATATTAAATTGGAGAATGTACAAAATTATGTTTTTCTTCTAAATAAATATCGTTATAATGATTATTATCGAATAAATTGGTAACGTGTAAAAACTTACGAGGTTCCTAAGAAAGTGCGGCTTGTGGTCGTCGACGTCGGCAACGTTGACGTGCACGACGCGCGTGGCCTGCTGCGGCGGCGCGCCGCGGTCGGCGGCTTGCAGCACCAGCGTGTAGCGCGCGCGCCGCTCGCGGTCCAGCGCCTGTCGGGTCGTGATCACACCCGAACGGGAATCTGAAAAAACAATCACTCATCATTTGAAAACAAAATAAAACAGTTAAAAATGTTGTATAGCCAAGCCATTAAGCTAAACTATAGCATAGGGTATAATAGCTAAACGAGGTACCTATAACACATGCGAAAAATGTGCCTCAATAAAAAAACTCAAGAACGTATTATTGAATTGATATACAGTTACAAGAAGAAGAAAGAACAATTTAGTCAACGTCAAATAATTTTCTTTTGGCTGCACGATGAAATTATACAGTAATAAAAAACCTACTTAGCTAAGTTTCATGTTTAAATTAATAACTTAAATAAAATTTTGATTTGATTGGATATCCTAATGTTACAATTACCGATTGCAAAAATCTTGGCATCGGCGTTGCTTTGTTGTATGGAGTAGTACAGCTGTCCCGAAGGCTGCGTGGGGTCGTCGGGGTCGCTGGCTACCACCTGGAACACCGGCGACCCGATGGTGGCGTTCTGTACACATCGAACAAGATAAGACACAGCTGACAAACTATTTACTTTGTTCGACTACCATGTAGAAATATTGTCATTACAAACATATATTTTAAGAAACTTTTAAAAATTAATTTACCTCCACAAATTATAATATAATGTATACTAAGTACTATCAAGTCAATCGGTTCAATAGTATTGGAGCAAAGAATTGAAGATCGGATAGATAGACGCACGATAAGGTTTACGTTTTTTATTTTGAGTAGGTAAAAATATTTTATATTCTGTGATCCACAGGTGTGTGTGTGTGTGGTATGTATGTAAACGTTTAATTGGTAGACATTTTAATACGTGGCAGCGTTATATTGTTAAAACACCTTACAATTTTTATACAGGTGTTGTAATATAACAGCATTTTGTATTTTGTTGATCTATGTACTTATTTTACAAATTTTACAAATTTTGTTTAACTTGAGTGTCCATCTGTAATTGTGTTTGAACTCACCTCACTAATAGTGAGCTCTTCCCCCTGCGCCGGACGGATGAACCTGGGCACGCCGTCATTCTCGCTGACGTCTCCGACGTAGACCGCGAGCGCCGCATGCCCCGCGTGCCCGCCGCCGTCGCTCGCCGCCAGCACCAGCCGGTAGGGCTGCGTGCGCCCGCGGCCTGTCAGCTCGCGCCGCGTCACGATCGATCCACTCGATGGCTCGATGGAGAATAGTCCTGGAACCACAGATTTAACACACAAACTATTTGTAGGAGATTAATGTCTACTGGCAATCTTTAAAATTGTTTGAACTGCTACTCCTACCTAGCCATGTCAGTAGTTTTTTGTTTTGAGAAATATGATGTAATTAAAAAAATGATTTTCAAAACGTGTGTGAAAGCGTATCGATAAGTTCAAATAAATTAGGTATAATAATATGTGAACGTCTAATTTCTGAATAAATGCTTTGACTTTGCCTACCCCACACTATGTATAAAATGAAATGATGTATCCAATAAAACATTTACTTATAATAAAAATATATGTTTACTTATAGATAGATATATATCGCAATTGACACAAAAAAGTATACTGATTGTGGCATCATGTTCATGTACCAGTTTGTCGATATCGATATCAGAACAATAGACTATTCCGGCGCACTAGCCGCTCGGGAAGCGGCGAGCGAGGCGCCGGGGCAGCGTCCCTGCGCTGCTCTGCGCTCGTTTCGTCCGTCAGTCCAGCCAGACTTCTTCGTGATCCCGGACGAATGTCTGTTTACTCCGTCGCGTGTTCGTGCTATCTAACAACGCTTTCGCTATGCGCTTTGCAATCATATTTTTGTGTAGCTCGCTGTTAAAATATGATGAATATATATCAAATTTTTCTTCTGATTCTCTGTGCTATACAAAACTTAGAAAGTGCTTGTGTTGTGAACTTTCTGCCTAAATACTACCCATTGTGTCTTCTATTGTGTGGGGTAAATACCTAATTACTGGATTCGGATGTAGGTGAGTCTGTTTTAATTAATTATAGTCCAACATAGGTACCTATAATCCAAAGAGAGTGAGAGATATAGAAGAAGCAAATGAGATTTGTCAGGATTCTGGCAAATAGAAATATCTGCCTACCTACCCTCATAAGAAAAAAGTGTGATACATTTCTTGTTCTCCTTTCTCAGGCATGTTAATTCATTATTATATTGGGAAAGGAGTTGAGTTTTGAGTCAGCGTATGTTTACCATTGGCCTCTCCTTCATCTAACAGCTCGTACGTGACCTCGCCGCCGAGGCCCTCGTCGGGGTCGCTGGCCGTCACGTTGATCACGTTGATGCCCACTGGTACATTTTCAGCGACCACAGCTGTAACACAAGCAATTTAATGAATACCTAAAACCCGTACCGCTTCTTGACGAAAATTATAATGCAGTAGCACTACTTACTACATGCGAGGGGCCGAATGGGGAATGGGATAGGGATACAAGTATAATATAAAATATAAATAAAATTAAATCTGCAAATAAATGCACAAAACAACCGCCTAAAGTACCTTCTCGCATCGCCGATACATAGGCATATCGGTTAGGTGCTTTAAAAAAGCTAGAATACCGTGCACATTATCACTAGTATCCGTCTTATTTCACCGAATGTGTGTAGTATGGGGGGTGAATCACCAGTATATTCAGTCTTCTCGAAGGTCGGCGTGTTGTCATCAACATCGAGCACGTCGACGAGCACCGCCGCGGCCGCGCGCCGCCGCTCGCCGCCGCCGGCCGCGTCCGCCGCCTCCACCGTGAGCCGCAGCACGGACTGCCACTCGCGGTCCAGACTCTTGTTAGGGGCCACCTGCCAGATCAGTTTCACATTAAAAACCATCTTTTGAAACAGCCCGCGCATCCCGATCGTGGACATCGTGGCCGGCCTTAATAAATAATACACTAATAGGTACCTAAAGCGCAAAAGTTGCCTTTTACGTAGTAGTTAAAATCATAAATTAAATTCAAAATTGTCATGTTAGGTACATAATAAAAATTAAGTTAAAATATTTAAATTTTATTTCTATAAAAGATGGAAAAAAAACTAAAAGCGTTTAGCGAACCACTTACTATTATAACTCCAGTGATATTATCTATGGAAAAGAGATCAGAGTTTTCTCCCCTCAGAGAGTATCGTAGATCCGAATAACCATTGCGGCGATCAAGGTCTGTCAGTACGGCGTCAGCATCTAATGCAGTTACGGTTACTATTTGTTCTGGGTATTTGATCGACTCCAATACACTCACTTTGTATAACTGTAAATATTATTACACAAAGTTATTATGTAATCGAGTTTTAATAGATTAGCAGTAGTCGTATAGAGTAATATTGTTTTGAGCCAGAAGAAAATAAAATAAACTATATATATATGAAACATTAACAAACATATACACATACATACATTAAACTTTCGTTCTTACCTCTTTACTAAAAATGGGCGAGTTATCGTTTATGTTCATCACTTCAATAATTATCTTCGCTATGCTGTGTTTACTTCCATCGTTGCTAGTTGCTTGCACGGTTAATGTTAAGTTTGGAGAAGTCAGTTCTTCATAATCAAGATGTTTAGTTAATACAACTTGGCCACTGAGTGGATCAACTTGTAGCAAACCAGTTTCAGAATTGATAACTTTGAAATTCGATACAACATGTCCAGACACAGGATCTTCAGCCATGAGCACTAAAACTGTGCTACCGATGGGTTGCTCTTCCTCTATTTTATGATGTATTATGGGATTAGAGCTTGTCCAACCAGGATTCACAAACTGAGGATTTTTATCAGCATACGGTTGTATATAGATAGTGTGTTCAATATAAGCAAACTGCTTCTCCTTGTTCAATTCAGCATTGACATCGACCACTTTTAACGTCAAAATAACTATAGACGCTTGACTGTAATCTAAAGTACCGTTGACAAATATCTCACCAGTATCTTCATCAATACGGAAAATATGTTTGAAGTCATAGGGAGAATTAGGTTTTAACTGTACCCCTGCTTTTGAAAAGGCTTTTACTGGATCGTTTATGCTGTATTTCAATTTATTATTGAGATCTGTATCATGAGCTACAATTTTAGTAACAGAATCACCTATTTTAGTTTTCTCGGAAATGTATGTTGTGGTTTCAGTCATGTTGAACTTAGGTGGTTTGTCGTTAACATCTTGGATAGTGATGAAGACAGTTGTGGTGGCAGTCTCGGGGACAGGCATGCCGCTGTCGACTGCCGACACGATTATCTCATATTTGTCAGTGTTAACATCTCGGTCAAGATTTGCATCATTAGACACAGTTATAAGCCCAGTTCTAAAAATGTAAAGTAATAAAAATTATAATAATATTTTCTTAGGAATTAAAATATAAAATAATATATTAATCGAAAAGAATTACATGCAAATTACAGTAGATATCTAGCGATCCCACACTAGGCTAGACAGTATGGTGGACGTTCAAGTGGTTACATTTATAATAAATCGGCACGACAAGAAAAATCTATATAAAAATGAATATTTCTTTCTTTTCCATTTTATTTAAGTCGCCTAACGACATTTGACATGACATTTTACGACTTACTACCGCGTCTAGTGCAAGTAATATACACTGAACTTAAACTGTCAACCAGTGTGGGTAGAAGTTTCCTTACATTGTTTTCCTTCGCCGAAAGAAAGTGGTGATATAATGATTAGTATGCAAACTCAGGTGGCATGAGTAGGATTCGAACCTGGAACCTTTCAATTAAGGACGGTGTTAAAAAAGAAGGACCTTTCAAAGAAGGACCACATGACTACCATCGCTTCAAAAAAAATAATATTCAAATGCCTGGACAACAGGTTAAATATTTATGTTGCAATTTTATCTAGTACTAAGGCCTGCGCCAAAAACTACCTTGTCACTATTTTTATTTTATGGTAACTTACGTTTCATTGATTATAAAGTTGTCTTTGGAACCTGATACAATGTGGTAAGTCAAGAGATCATCCAAACCATCAGGATCATTAGCCAGCACACTAGTTACATTCTCTCCTGGTCTGGCATCTTCTCTGATGCTCGCCTTGTAGTTCATGGGATTCAGATCAAAGGTGTATCCCTCATTGCTCTCTGGGCTTCTCTGATTGATGGTGTACTTGTAGTGATGGTAGTTGCCTTTGAATGTCGGCCGCTGATTTCCGGGCACACCCACTCGTATATAAACTTTTGTTTCATTATAAAGTGGTGGAACACCTGAGATGAATTTAAGCGATAATTATTGACAGAATTAATGTAATAATAATAAATTAATTTCTCACCGTATGTAGTAATAAACTAAGTGTTATAATATGAGAAGCGCTAAAACAGGAAAACATTACAATTTTGTGGGAGCTGGAGCTTGTACTATGAAACATGTATTACAAGTCACTAGACCTCTCAGATTGGTACAATATAGCTAGAAGGCGTAAGATTTAAATAGAAAACTACTTCTGTGTAATTACGACAAAAACTATTTTTTAAAATACCAGTTTTAGAATATGAATGCCTACGATAAAAGAATACCTGAAATTTTACTTTGATTCCTTTTAAGAACTGAAATTCACGCGTGCGAAGCCGCGGGCAAAAGCTAGTAATTAATAAAATCATACCATAATCTGTTGCTCTGACGACCAATTCATACTGTCCTCGAGGAGTATCCATAGTTTCCACTTTACTCAATATAATGATTTCCCCAGTATCCTCGTTGATATCAAAAACTTTTCCTTTGTGAGTGATACTGTTGTCTGATTCTAGTGTATATCTAATGCGACCTTCTCCTTGAGTTCTGCCATCTGCATCGGTGGCCTATAATCACATATAGCAATCAATTATATTGAAAGTGCAGTACCATGAATTTTTCGGACTCTATAGCCAATATGGAGCAATGTGTGTGAAGAAAAAATCTAAGTAGTTTAATAAGTTACACAGATTATATTATTATACGATATTGTTATGTCAGTTAGTATATATATTTTATTTTATCCTCGCATACTTTTGGTTGCTTTCAAGGTCATATTTATATAAACCCGGGGTCCTCATTCACGTAGAAATAAACTTTATTTTTGTAAAGATTTGGTTGTTATTTTACAACTCGACGCTTGGCTATGGAGTAGTAGGCAACTAACTAGTCTAGGGAATCGAAACCGCAGGAAGTCGTTGAGGCGTTCTTGGTTTATTTATCGGTAATTGATGTAGCTAGTTTAATTTTATTGTGTCTTATTATATAAAAATATAAGGTATTTTTATAAATATTTTTTATCTTACCCTAATCACGAACTGTGGTTCGAAACTAGTGGCTCCATCTCTAATTGTTCTACTGTAATCAGATGATTCAAATATTGGTGAGTTATCATTTACATCAAGGACATCAATATAAATGCTACTAGTTGTTCCTTTCCCTCCACCGTCTTTTGCAACCAGAGTCAAACTATAACTCTTTTGTTTTTCGTAGTCTAGTTGCTGTCTTACGTATATACCTCCTTTATTTTTATCAGTCTTGAATAGAGTGGACCCAAAACCTGTTAGAGTATATTCTATTTCTCCGAATATTCCATAATCTTTGTCTGTTGCTTGTACATCGCCAATTTTTGTTCCGAGTGTAGCATTTTCCAATACGTTGAATTTATAACTTGCTTCGTCAAAAATCGGCGAATTATCATTTATATCTAACAATTTAATATTTACTCTAGCGGATGATAGTTCTATGCCTTTAAAGGAAGATATAATATCAAAACTGAATATTCTCTTTGCATCATCATCTACATCGTAATCTAATTTTGAAGAATCTCTAACTTTAATACTTATTGGTGTTCTTCCTTCTCCGTATTCGGTACTTATAGAAAATACGTTTTTAGAATTATACACATCACGTAGGCTTAAGTCGTATTTGCTGTTTTGTCCAATATCGCTGTCTTCAACGTAAATAGACAGCCCTGGTATTGGACTGCCATTTTCGATGTTTTCTGGAATTGATATATCAAAAACATCTTTATTAAATACAGGGACATGATCGTCTACATCAGTGACAATTATTGTGACAGGTGTGACTGTAAAATCTGATGGCAATTCGTTATTAATCAATTCAGTTGCTCTGATAAAAAAGCTGTACACTCCTCCGTTTTGCATGACTGTTTCACTTTCTCTATCAATGGGAATATCTGAAGCAACTAAAATGGCACGTCCAACGGCTCGTTCAGGCAACAATTTGAAGTACTTTTCAGTATCTCCTTCAATTGTCAGTAAAACAGGTCTCGGGTTAGCAGAATCTCCGTCCTTAGCAATAATCTCCATTATGCTAGTGTCCTGAAATATTTAAACAACGCAATCAGTGAAGTTAGAGATGCAATTGGCACATTGTCCAAAGAGTTTTAAAATTATTTGTAAAATCTTGTCATGATGGATTTCAGAAACAGGTTTTTTTAAATTAAATATTTTTTAACTGCTCTATAGACTTAAACATGTTATTACGGATAGAGTATTCTCAGGAACTGTAGCGGAGTAAGGAGCGTTAACGAAGACAGGAGGCTGGTCCTGCACATCGGCCACGGCCACCGCCACGCTGGCGGCGGCTCGCAGCGGCGCGCTGGACTGATCGCCCGCCTCCAGGCTCAGCACGTACGCGGACCGGCTCTCGTAATCCAGCGGGCTGTTCAAGAAGATTCGAACCTGGTACTCGTTTGCCGAGATCTAAAAAAAAAGAGGCAGGTGATAAACTAAAATAATCTCGTATTGCTCACTGACTTATTTTTCCTTTTCCCACTATGAGGGATCGATACAGTTTACTGCAACTTCACTGCCTTTTTATTGAACACATTCCACCCACTTTTAGTTTTGAATTCATGTACTTCCTTATTACATTTAAGTGAAAATGTTTTGTCATAGTAATTTTACCGTTTCAGTGATGACTCTGAAGGTATTGCAGGCTTCCATATCACTTCCCTTTTCTCTGGTTGAGCAGATTACTTGAATTTTGGCATTTACTCCTTCGTCCTGGTCTGTCACAATTATTTTCGGGTTCACCTGTAAAAAAATAAATACGATGAGATCACGAAGAACACTTCTACAAAAATCTATCTCAACTACTTTCACCTCTCTCTTTCTCATTATGGCGTGTTCCCGGTTTCTTCCTTAGCCGTTGAACCCAGTCGGTACCCAGAGACCGCTTCTACTTCTACATACTACGTAGCATGTTTGTTAAGTTTCTGTACTTTAAAAGATAAAAACTGAACCGGACGGATACTTTCGGACGGAAGGTTTCTTTTTAAAACAGTTCGCGCGCCTCTTTATACGTTTTTTAAAGAGCGTTTTCTTCACGATTCAACTCGGAGCGAACCCTTATTTTTGATGATTGCAGACAAAATACTATAAATCTGCCATTGTCATTGGATCTCTGCTAATAATGCAAGAGCATTTTTATTCCGATTTCGTCCGATTTTCCCAATTTTTTGTTGAGGTAAACACCTCAACAACCACGCCAAACGACCCTATAATATATAATGTGGTCCTTGCTATGGCCGTGTTGGAATCGAGAGAAGTGGTAAGGGTAACGCTCGTAAAAATGTTCCGATCCGTAACGTATAATATAAAACTCTTCCGTTACTGAGTCACTGTAGACACTGAGACAACGTTCAGCCGAAACTACTGGGCGTATCAAGATGTGAAATTTGGCATATAGGTACCCTGGGAAGTGTAAGTGAGCACTAAGAGAAGTTTTTGGAAATTCTACCCCGAATTGGGAGAAATGGGTGAACTTTTATATGAAAGTTCTACACCGTTGAAGTTAGGGACTTGAAAATTTGGATTTTACAAAAAAATAATAAATACGTGTTCAGATTTTTCTGACAATTAACCGCTTGGCCGTTTTGCTACCGTCACGTAGATTTCATAGGCATTATCTTATTTCTAGAGGGAAGAAACGGCCAAGCTACACGTTTTAACTAGAATGTAGAGAATGTGAAGTTAGGTCTGGTAAAGTTAGGGCGCATATATCAAGAATCTTGGCTCTACGGACTCTTTTTAACCCCCGACGCAAAAAGAGGGGTGTTTCAGTTTAATGTGTCTGTGTCATTGTAGCTGCCAAACGGATGAACCGTTTTTCGTTTTTTTTGTCATAGATAATTTTATCCAAGTGTTCTTAGCCATGTTTCATGAAAATCGGTTCAGCCGTTTAAAAGTTGTAACGAAATGAATATTGAAAGTCGGGGTTTTTTTAATTTGTCTAACAAATGCACTTATTCTCAGGAACGTTTTAAAGTGGAAGTTATAAAAAATGTTTTTCATCTGTGTAAGAGTCAAAAGTGACTCATTTTGTTGTTCTTTTGGTCCAATTTGGACGCATCTTAAAGACTTCAATCATAATTCATTAATTTATTGGGTACAGACACTGTGTCACGTATTTATCCCTTACAGAGTAGACAGAGTCAAGATTTGTGAAACTTTGTGATTTGTGGAAAGAATACTTATATGATTTTATATCTGTAATGATCGATGCGGTTCTTAAACCTAGGGCCGGTTGAGGAACCGCGGCGGGTTACCTGTATCTCAGTGCCGACGGGTGTAGCCTCGCTAACGGTGAGCACGTAGGGCCGGTTGAGGAACCGCGGCGGGTTGTCGTTAACGTCTCGCACTGGCACTACGCGTCGCAGCGACACCGTGTTGGGCTCCGTGCCAGCTATCCCTTCGTCTGACAAACAATTACTTGCATGGATTAATAGTTGATTTTGAAATCTACTAGGTACATAGATTTCGTATAAAAAAAGAAAATCTCGACTTCTGCATTTATCGTTTAGCATTAACAACATTACCGTCAAAACTTTGAAATTGAATATTAAAAAAAAATATTATCGGGGATAGTTAGTAGTAGTTATCCAGCCGCCCCAAACCTAAACAAGTGTTTGTGGCTATAAGATAATTTCCGAGAACTGACCAGTGATGCTGATGATGACCTCGAGCGCGGCTTGCCGCTCGCGGTCGAGCGCGCGCGCCAGCGTCACCACGCCGGTCTGCGCGTCCACCGTGAAGTACTGCCCCGATATGGAATACCGCAAAGGGCTGTTCTCTGGGTCGATGCCTGGAAATTATTCATTTTGAAAGTTTTTAATCAGATGACAAAAATGTATGCTTGTTACTCACGCAAATACTACTGGACCATATAGTATTTAACGCTATAGAGTTTATCTCATTCTGGAGACTATCTACAAGAATTTATCGATTTAAACTAAGTATTTGTTTATCATTTGAGAAATTAGACAATAATAATAAATTGCAAGATTTTTATACAGATACCTCTTTTACAGATTTCTATATGGATCAGCTCGTAGCGAATCCATATCGGCGCGGACGCAGCGGCTATCTGAGTTAAGTTTATTCCAAATGCAATTTAGAGTATGTTTCTGTGATGAACCTTTTAAATGGTAGACAGGCGTGCCCACGGGCGTGTCCTCAGACAGCGTGAACTGCGCCATGTCTCCCGACGGTAGGAAGTGCGGCGCGCGGTTGACGAGCTGGCCCCGGCAGCTGCAGACCAGGGCCAGCACCAACAGGAGCGGGGAGGGGTCGCGGGGGGGCAGCAGCCGCCGACGCTGGAATATTATCTCTGCCATCTGAAATAATTCCCATCGTTTTTGCTAATTTTGCATAAAAGGAATATAGAATGCTTATTAATGCTATCAAATTGCATCATCCTAGGCATACATACCAAGCAGGCAAACAAGCATGAATACGGCCCATCTGATGGTAAGCGGTCAGCACAGTCTATCAATGCCTGTAATGGCCAGGGGTGTCACCCGCAAATTGGAATTGTAAAACATTGATAATCTAAGATTAGGTAGGGTGGAATCCTGGATTTTAATTCATGGAGAATGGAGACGAAAAAAGCGGCCAAGTAAGAGTCGGATTCGCCTATGAAGAGTTTGTATTGCGGTGTACGATTTATAACGTTTACTAGATTTCATTCAAACCAATTTTCGGTGGTAGTTTACATATCAATATACATCATATATTTTTTTGAGTTTTATCATTCTCTTATTTTAGAAGTTATAGGGGAGGGGACACATTTTACCACTTATGAAAAAAAATATATTAGAAACCTTAATATCATTTTTGAAGACCTATCCATAGATAACCCATACGTATGGGTTTGATAAAAAAATATTTTTGAGTTTCAGTTCTAAGTATGGGGAGGGGACCCCCAATATTTATTGTTTTATTTTCTATTTTTGTCTAAAATCTTAATGTGGTTCACAGAATACATCTACTTACCAAGATTCAACGGTATAATTATTATATTTTCGGAAAAAAGTGGCGGACAGACAGACAGACATGACGAATCTATAAGGGTTCCGTTTTTGGCATTTGGCTACGTAACCCTAAAAATAAACAGTGACAGAAAAGCTTTTGCCAAAAGATACAAATGGCATAGCACTTTTGATCCTGATTTGTTACTAGCCTTACTAGCTCTAATGAGTTTATTTTCAAGCTTTTATTTAACTTGCAATGTAGCCATGTTTGTCCCACCGAAACATCACCAACCAACACCCAAATTGCAATTCAATTTTGAAGCAGATATCTTCAACCGATTGAGCCGAAATTTTGTACACATGTTTAGTTTGCATGACGAGATGGTGACCCAGGACTGCCCCAGAAGTGGGAACTCCTCATTTTTGTGTAAAATATGACATTTATGTAAAAAGCTTATTATTTGTATGCATGAAACAGAATAACTAGCCGAACAGAATGTCGTCTTGAAATAGCGCACCAGAAGTGAAGCAGAACTGCAGGTGCCAACTTCTTGCTTTAGATTACGTCACATATGCCGCACAATTCAGATTGATTTTGTGTTATTCCACAGATACTGATGTAAAAAATAGTATTTTGTGTTGTGTTTACCAAATTTCCAGTTTTAAAGCAATGCGGAATATTGTTTTACAACACGCACAGATCCAACCAGCGGGCGTCACGAAATGAAAGTGAATATTAACGTCGAATATAGCCCGAATTGCCTATGTTCGTATTAATAAACAAATGATTTGTCAAATACTCAATTCATAAACAAGTATAAATTATAATATATAAGTAGTGTAACGGTCTATGTCTGTATGTAACAGGAGATACCTATTCAAGAAAAATATATTATGAGTGCTGTACCTATGTAGGTATGTTCTTTAGGATTCAATCGCTTTGGCGCAAATTGCTACTTTCGCAAATTACGCCTTTCGTACAATTCTAGTTCTTGTTATGGCGTAAAAAAATTCATCAATATCAATAATTTAGGAGCTAATATGAAATTAATTTTATGATCAGTAGGTCGTGTGATCTCGATTTTGATATTATAATGTTACTTTAGTTAAAGTATACCTAATCAATTGTAAAATGTACCAACGTGATGTATGGCGTAGTGTTGTAGCATTATCTCCCGCTAGCGCAGGAAGAGGCACGTCTGAGCGAAACCGCACGCTCAGGCGAGGTTCCGATGGACCAATTCCCTTACGATGTACGATGAGCTTCGAGCAACACGGGTCTTCTATACCGGAATGCGGAAGACTCGTGTTGCTCTATGATGATGAGATATTATACTTGCAGTGCATGCATGGGCTGAATTTGGCTTAGCCTTGAAATAGCACGGGTCGCCGATAAAAACTAGCTACATAGTTATATTGATATAGGATGAAAATTAAGTTTTAAAATTTATCCATTTCAAGAATCATTATACAAATGACAATGCGAATTGTCACTTACGGATACTATTTGCGCGTTAGTTTACGGTTTTTCGGTGTTCATTTTGATTCATATTAAATTTCCGCCAGTGGTTTTATTATATTTTAAACTTTTATACGGAAAGTCTCTGAACAGTATGGCCGAGTTCACAATAACATGCCATTAACAGCTGCCACAGGTTATTTGAACTTTATTCCTACTTTTGCTTAGGTTCTTCTTTTGTTTGGAACGTGAGGTAGCTTTCTGTGGAATAGCTATTTTGTAGAAGTGAAGCATCTAGCAGCGGAGGAGGCAATTATCACATCTCAGCCATTGTGTCGGGTCAGCGACACGGGGTCACGGAAACTCTGCGCATGCTATTGTTGTGAGGCTTTCCAATCAACCGATAAACGCACTCAAGGCGCTGATTTCAGTACAAATTTTATTTAAAACAATAATTGGGTCACATAATTGCTCGATTAGTTATAATAGAGTAATAAAGAAATTTTGGCTGGCTGTTTGTTCGAACTCAAATGATCACATCACGTTAAATTTAGGGGATCGATTAACTCGAACATTGGTATGACTACGAGGCTGCGGGACAGCTGGTAGCGACATATAAGTAATATATAATATAATATATATATCTTTATTTTTCTCCACAAAAAACAACTTAAATATAACATAATTTATATGTACAAGCACAATACAATTAACAAGGAGATTGTGGAGAACTGGTGCCCGTGCTAGGTATCCGAAGAACCTGTATTACGGGCCACCAGGTCTCACCCATGAAATTAAGGACTATGCAAACAGGTCTAAATGTAAATAAAAGTCAGAAAACACTTTATGATAAAAATTGTGGAGTGTACACGTGTACGATACATCCTACGTATATAATATAATAACAATAGTTTTAAATTAGGAAACTACAACAAATAAATCCTCTGTTTCGTCATAGGTGAGTGCTTGTAACCACTGAAACAACACTTTTTTACAGTTAAATTTGTTAAGTTCATAAATGGGTATCTGTGCGTGAATTTTTTTATATAGAAAAGGTCCAAGATAGAAAAGGAAACTTTTAATAAATTGAGTTTGCACTGTGGGAAGAGTGATCCGAAGTCTACTATGTCTAAGCAAGGGTTGAGGAATATAGGGGAGTCGGGTATGTTGCTGATAAGTATAGAGACAATACTATTTTTATCGAAGCAAAACTAGACTCCTTACAATAATTAGTTACAGACCTAGGGAGGAGGCTAATGAATTTTCTTCACACTCAATGTTTAACATGACATACTCGTTCTTATGAAAAAAAATCTTCCTGTTGAACAGTGCAGTAGACAAGAGTTATTGTAGTAGAGATTCGAGAGCAGCTAGCCTTGAGCCTGGGCTCCTTAGGTCTGTGTGAATGTGAAGTAAGTAAATGTCGACATAGTTTTAGACAAGTTCACATGTAACAATATACAATCCTACGCTACAATAGGACAAGGAGTTGCAAGAATTGGGAAATGTTAATATATCATTGACAATAATCATTATTGTATTAATAGTATACCAATTAATTATTAAATACATATAGCAAAAACAATATTTTGGTTAGTAGAAATAGTAAACTCAAATAAAAATTATGAAGGAAAGACGAAGATGAAGATTAGATGTTGATGATTGTTGAAGTCTTTGGATATCTGGTTACAGGATCGCAATGACGGTTGGTGTTCAGCAGAACGTTATAGTAAACAAACAACACAAACAAAACCAGTAAGTTAGCAATACTACGTGTTTGGAGCTTTCCAAACTCGTCTGATTATACTTCAACAGATAGACAATCATATTAATTTATGTTATTACATATGCTTGTTATTAATAATGTCTTAGTCTAATTTGTATTTATTTTTTGTTTATGCGCGAAAAAAATATCAAACGATTATTTTATGTAATAAATTAGTAAAACGAACCTCATATATATCGAATAGTGACATTCTG
Source organism: Plodia interpunctella (assembly GCF_027563975.2). Lineage (NCBI taxonomy): Eukaryota > Metazoa > Arthropoda > Insecta > Lepidoptera > Pyralidae > Plodia > Plodia interpunctella. Next base: position 11,691,725 of record NC_071299.1, on the reverse strand, counting down.
CTTCTATTAACGTGTCATCACATAATTAGTGTAATTATCATACATCGAATTTGAGAGTTAACTACCTACTATACTATTTTATTCTGAGCATAGAAATGAAACGAAAATATTAATGCGTAAATTAATAATTGTAGGCAATTAATGTTTGCAACATTATTAATAAGCTGCTGGGAGAGACTAAGCTATGCCTAATTTATGTAGTTTTTATAACTTAATAAATAATTGACTATTTAGTTGGAATAAGGTGTAGAGCTACTCGTGTTTTATACAAATTTGCTATTACTTATAAACTATAAATAATTTTAACGATTCGTGAAGTAGGTATCTATGTGCTTTACGCAAAGAAAATATGTATCGAAAAGCCGTCTAACTGTAATTTACTGTTACCTCTAAATACGCACCTCGTGAGAAAATCCCTTTACGACCTCTTCCGTACACAACACTAGCACTTGACTATATACAACATTTTGATCCTAAATCTAAGTAGCAGCACAAAATATCTATTTAAAACCAAACATCGTTGTTAATACGATAGCAGCTTCGCTTAGTTTAAAATGTACTGTCAAAAACTTGCGCCACCGGTTCGAGAGACTGGATTTGTATTAAGCCCGTCTCTTTCACACTTCCATTATATTTTTCATGAGTAGAAGAGAGACGGAGCATTTGCGTGAACTTCGTGTTGAAACCTTCACAGATAGAGCCTTTTTGCACAGAAAGTAACGGGTTTCTTGAGATGCGTGAACTGAGATAGAACGAAAATGGTTGTGAGTGAGTGAGTGAGATGGCGCTATAGTAGGTCATGTTGCAAAGGGCGAGCAGTGTATTAAGGTCACTGGAGTGAAAAGTGATATTATTTGTACATTAGGAATTTCGTCGATTTGTCACGTAGAGGTATATATTCGAGTACTGATAAAATGATCATTACATTACGTACATGTTATGAATACTTATCCTCTTAGGTTCCGGATTTATTTAATGTTTCTGGGTTATAAGTTTATCTTCGAAACTTGTTGTTTTGACAACGTCAACCATTGGCATAGGTATACGATACGGTTCAGAGGTAAGTGCAGCTGTAAAAAAATCAAGAGGTGTGTTACACGTTGGGCGTGTGGTTGGGCCCTAGTATAGGACCACTTAATATTTTACTGTGCATGTCGTACGACGCGACTAAGGGCTACGCAGCCTTGGCAGCTTATTAGTTGTCAAGTTCCTTCCTCAATATAACATTATTGTCTTGTATGTATTGTATAACTCACGACAGTTCGTGAACTGTACATAGGTATAACATAATAAATTTATCTAGATTCCGGCAACTATGATTAGTGCCTTTTGGGTTTACCAAAATCAGGTCGTTTGTGAGATCTTTAGATAAAGTTCTATTTATTATACGTAGTTTCTTATTCCTAAAAATATATATAAACATATATAGCGAAAATAAGTTTATTTCTTTGTTTGTTACCTCTTCACGCGTTATCTACTCAACCAATACATAATTATGAGTATGGAGAAAGACATAGGGCCTTTCATCCCGAAAATATATTGTTCTCACAACACAGGTGATTTTCGCATATCCTATGAGAACAGTACGAGTATGTGGCGCTAATGTAGGTGGCGCTAAGATAAAATAAAATGTAAAATAAACTTTGCAATAAACACCTTAGATGGCGCTGTGTGTATTTTAAATGCGCTATTTATTTCAACTATGTATCCCAATCCCATTTTAATACGAAGAAAAAGCTGTTCCCGAGGGCAATTAAGCGCCCTCTTCCTTGATATGTTACAAGTTCGAGAACATTTTCATTATGCTGGCAAATGATGATGATCATTCTAGCAGACATATACGTTTTGAATGCCAGCTCCACACTGTCGCCCACTGCTGTCGCCGAACTCAGACACATGGCGATACGAATGCGTGAACGCAAACTAACTACACAAAAGAGTGCTTTTATTTACTGCAATGAAAAGCTAGCAATGTATACTGAATCCGCTAAAGTTTGATGGAGCCGGCAGGATTTACATTGCAAACTTTTCCATTTGATAAGAAAAGCTCACCTCCAAAAGTACGTTCATTGGCATCGATATCTGTCTCAGTTCGACGATTGTGCGTTGGAGCCGAACAGTTTGCCAAACTTTTGCGGCTTCGGTATACATTGCTGGTTTTTCATTGCAGTAAATAAAAACACTCATACTAACTACGCAATATTCACACATTAGCATCAGCTTGTGTCTCAGTTTGGCGACAGGGTGGAGCTGGCATTACAGATGCTACGCAAATGAATTCTGTTTAATACCTCTAAGAATAGATAGATGACTGTAGGTTGAAGAAAACTAAAAACAATTTAGAAGTTAGTTTTTATTTACATAAAAATGTGCCCACTTTTCTATATTACCAGCCTACCTCATACAAAATAAAAAAATATCGGTGGGACACTTCTAGCAAAGAAGTATGGTCATTCATTGTAATCGTTGTATTTGTCCGTGTCGTTTGAAGGAATAGTGATGTTTCTTTTGATTTCCACGTATGTATTATTAAATGATGCTCTTCGGAATCCTTTAGCGTACAATTCGTACCGTCTCTTTCTATTTGCTTCTGAATTAGGATCTAACCATTTATTAACTTTCTTTGTGTTTTGGTACAGATTCCTTGAGTGGCCGTTTATCTGACTTATTGTTGTAGTTTCGAGATTATCTTTTATAGATGTTTCCATTAAGTTATCCTTCGTATCTTTTTCTAATATATTTTTAAGCTTTATCAATATTGTATTTTGTTCCCAGGTATTAACAATGTTTTTGTTTCCATCACCTACATTTTTAGTATTATCTTTGATATATATATCTGCCTTATTTGTATCCTCTTTCTGATCCATTTCCAAAGATGTTTCCAAACTCTCTTTCATACTTCTTCTTTCCATGTCCATGTTAAGATTATATTCATTATTAGGTATGAATTTTTGGTATTCGTATGGCATTTTGGCATCTTCGTGACTAAACTTCATCATTTCAGGTGGAGTAGGAGTAGTGAATAAATTAGTTGATGGAGTGATTTCGAAAACTGGTGTAGTGGTAACAATTTTAGGAGAAGACGTGACTTCTGGGTTCATTCTGGTCTCTATGGGTATTATTCCAGAACTACCGATATGGAAATCTTCTACTTTTACAGTTGACGTTTGAAATGGTATTTCTGTAGATGGTTCATAATTCTTAATATCAGGTGATCCATAATTTTCTTGAGTCAAATTACTTTTATATGAACTTGATTCTGTAGTTTTATCAGGCGCATAAACATTGATGTGAAGAATCATGTTTGTTGGTTTATTAGATACATTTTGATAAGCTTTTTCTCCAAAATTAAAATCTGGTTTATGTTTATTAACTGTACTAATAGGCAATAACCTTGGCCGTTTATTTTGAATAACTCTCCGTATAGGAATAGTAGATTTTCTTCTAAACTGTGGTTTTCTTGTTGTCGTGATTGAAATATAATCTTCTAAAGGCGGTAGGGATTTTGTTGTGTATCTTTTTTTCCAATCTAAATGTGAGTTATGTAGAGGAAATAAACTGAGCATGACACTAAACGTTTTAGGTTTTAGGACTGTACTGTGCTTGTTACTGGAGGATTGTAATGGGTTATTTTTATTATGTGTTGGAATAGGTCTAAACATCGGAATTTCCGCTAACATGTTGACGTCACTTGGAGTGTCCGGTTTGAATCTAAACAAAGGGTCTGGGACAGAGCTAGATTTGAAAAAATCTTTATTAATAGAACTCACAGCTTGTAAATCTTCTGTAGCACTTTGACTAATATCGACGTTTTTATTGTGAACATCTGGTTCAACGTACACACCAGAGAAAGCTATGTGAGTACTTGGAACGGAATGTAGATCAGCTACTTTAGCATTAATAGTTTTTTCTAAATATTTTATGATTTCCTGTATATTTTTGAGTCTTTGTGCATTTCGGTAACTTTCTATCCAACTTTTTGATCCAAAAGTTTTGCTGAAAGGTACGGGAGTAGGGCTTCTCATTTCGTAAATGAAAGGTCTCGGACTCGTTCTTCGAATGGACGCTCGTGGGCTGTGCGTCGTCGCAGAGATCGTGTGTTTTATAGTTACAGTATTGGTTCCCTGTTTATGCATAGGTAAATCTATGTAGGGGTCAACGTAACTGTTTTCTTGCATCGCGTTCACTAGTAGCGGCATTCGTTCGTAGTAATCTTGGTCGAATCCAAAATAGCTTCTGTCGAGTCGATCAGCTACGGGATTGTCATTTGTAACACTCTTGTTGTCATTCTTTCTCAATGCTCTTGTATTTTGTACTAAGCTCCACTCAACTGCAATCGCGTACTCGTAGATTATTAGGATTATCTGAAACAATTGAAAACAGGTGAGTTGTAAAAATACTCCGCGCTACTTGCAGTCTTGACCAAACTACTTTTGACCAACCGTTTCAGTCAAAAATAGTTTTGATTGATTTTGTTGGTTAAATATGGTTTTGACCGAATAAGAGTTTCGACTGCTATACCAATATATAATTAATAAATATTTAAGTCGGTTTAATATTTTTGGAAAATGGTTCTTATTTCACCTATTTTCAGAGTTTACGCGGGTACATTCCTACCCAATAACATATAACAATGACAACCCATTGTAACTACTTAAGTAATTTATGGTCATTATAATTAGCTTCACCCTCACGAAATTTTGCTTTTCGAATGCAATTACTCAAATCACTATAACATATGCACATAAATGCAAAGTGGTGGGAGGACGCCCGCCTGTGAACCGATAGGTTCCAGGTTCGAATCCTACTCGTGCCACGTAAGACTTTCATGACTTTAATGACCACGATTCTGAGAAATTTAAAAGGTATGTAGGATATGCCAATAGAACTTATAAGTTCGTGAGGCATCAAAATCAGTTCAGTAGTTTTGGAAATATTCACAATGTTGTAAAAACTCATCAACATTGATTGTGTTCGCGAGATCTAAGTTCGTGGCGAACAACTAGTGATAATGCTTTTAAAGATATGACAATAACAGAAACACATATTTTTGGGTTCGTCCATACGCTAAACATGGAAGATAGATAGAAGTGACGTCACTACCTGGTAATATGTTCGTAAAAAAGGTAAATCTTAAATATTACGTTACGACGCATTTATTTAGTTTTACTTGTCCCGTTTTCTGCAATCAAATCTTGCAAGTTAGATTTCTTCTACTTCTAGTTGTCCTACAGAGTTGATATTTCCCACGTCGCATCAGTTTCCATGACATTGCATTATTATGATAAGCATGACCTATGGAATTAGTAGGTACAAAGTACTTATTAAATCCATGGCATGACCTGATTGTGCAACACGGATCGGTTCCAAACGAGGGAACTACTCAACCGTTTACAGCACGGACATGGGTTTTTTGTCAGGCTTAAAGTACCATAAGATCTCTCTGACGAGAATAAAAGCTTGTTTGAGAACAAAAATGACATTTTTGTAAAAAACTTGTTTATTATGGTTGAGTTTGTTTTCATATTTTAATATTTTTTGTTAATGGACGTTCCAACCAACTTTACATCTTAGTTTAATGATTCAGCTACATAGTTAGTATTTTATTTAGAATATACATTTTTTTACAATCCTTTGAACTATCATTACCTTATACTGCGATTTTATAAAGGAGTTGACCTAAACAATTGTATTGACAGTTCTAACAAGAACAAAAAGTAATAATTTTTCATTTACCATAAAATTGTATTAATTTCAACAACAGGGTATTTCTAAATTAACCGAAGCATGAAATTTGAAGACCTATAACATAGTTGAAAAAATAAGCCATAGTTCAATCGAAGGAAAAAATACAAACGTACTTCTTCGTACATTGGCCGGTGCGGTTTTACTTTCTATTTATAAATGTCGGGAATTTGTTTTAATTGGCTTTGTATGGCCCACAAGTGTAATGATTTTTTGGTGCATATTGGCTATTTTTGCATTTAAAATGTTCACAATGTAATTAACAATATGATTATAAAATTAACATAATAAACAATATAATTACTATTTATTAAAATTATCTATTTCATCGAAAGCATCGTATACGTTGTCGGTATTAAAATGGGGTTCACTTAGCTTCCAGTCACCTCTAGAAATCTCTAAATAACTTTTCCTACCAACCGGAATTAAAGATCTGGAAGTCACTGCATTTTCAGCAGACTGTTTCCCTTCGAATGCCCCGTCGGCGTCGTGTCTTGTAAAACTCTGTGGTAATAGTATATTTAAGGCATCTTCAAAAAAAATATTTTTACTTTCCATTTTTGTTCCATCTGTTGTACTGACCTTGGTTATATTAGTAGTTGTAGTAGAGGTAATTTCTTTCTTATCCTGTTCAAAATTTTCATAAGCAGTTGTTTTATCTGTAGTTTCAAATTCATTCCAAGGCTCTTCAGAAATCAAATTGTACCTCCTTTCTAATTTTGGTACTGTAATTACAGGTTTTGATTTTGATATTGTTACATCTTGTTCTTCAGTAGGATAGGGAGATGTTATATCTGAAGTTGGCTGGTCCTGAGAATATGTTCGAAGTTGAGTGGGAAAACTGGTGACTTCTAATATTTGACCATTAAGTGCTTGCAGTGTTATTTCCGGTTTTGTTTCATTATTCACAAATTTCTGAATGTCTCCACCGGATGTTGGTAGAGTTGTGAGAAAATTCTTAGATTTGGGCGTAGTAGCAGTAGATGTAGTTGTTGTAGTAATTTCCGTAACATGCCCCTCTCGAAAAATTTCTTTACTCGAAAATATATTCTGTTTTAAATTCAATGGCATATTATTGGATGTAGGTAAAGGATTATAAGATGAATTTTTGTAAAGATTTTTACTTAACAGTATTTTAAGTTTAGCGATGATGTTCTTATTAAGATCTAGAAGTTTAGGTTCATCAACTGTGAAATTTTGAAATGATAGGTTGGATGTTGGTAGCGTTACGATGCTCGAGGGTAACGATGCAGTTACACTAGTTGTTGTTGCTGTTGTTGTTATAGGAATTTCAGGAATTTGTACATTATGCGAATCTGCTTCAGTGATCCTCTCATACACACTCTGTTTTTTTAAACTTATTTGTTTGTCATCATTAGATTTAGGTAGATGCTTGTTATTTTTTATTTGTGGAGGTAAATGTTTGTAAAGATTTTTTCCCTGGGGATGCATTTGTTTTGAAAGATCTTTAAGTTTACCAATAAAATTTTTGCTACTATCCTTCAAACGTTTCTTATTTATTGAAGCAGGTTTCTGTTCTTTTGATTTCTTTTCTTTTAACATCCTGTCATGTTTTTTACGAAACATCTCAAATACAATTTCTTCTGGATATATTTGGGGATGTTTCGGGGTAGATGGTGGTCTTACTATTTGATCTGAAATATTTTTGAATCTTACGTTAGCGACTGGTTTACGGAAACCATATTTTTCTGTTGTAATCTCATAGTAATTATGTGGACTTGAAAAGTGAACATAACCTTTTTTAATTGATTTAGGTGTATAAGTTGTCAATTCAAACACGTTACCTTCGGGTAGTAATATTTCTTGGAAAATATCTTCGAATTTTCCTGCAGCAGAAGAGGTATATTTTGTACTTGTAGGTTTAGAACTAGTCGTAGTGGTTGCAAAGGTTGTATACTTTTCATTTTCATAATTAACTTTATTAAATGTTAAGTTTCGATGTTTTGGTATAACATGTGTATTGGTCTTTAATAATAACTGATTTGCATGAAAATTCTTATCTTTTGATGTTTCTTTATTGGCACTTATTTTTTTATCAACTACAGAGTATAAAGATGGTAGCCATGATAATAACTGTTTAGCTTTTGATGTAGATTGGTTGTTTGAGTATATATTTTGTAATAAGTTGTCTGGAACTTTAAATATTCCTTTGGGAGTTTCAGTTGACGTGATCATTTCTTTGTGCCTCTTGGGTACTATAGTAATTGGTTTCAGTCTTACATTTTGAGTTTTAGATTTTGGTGTCGTGACTGATTTGTTAGTATTGTGAATACAATTTTTTTCTATTTTTCGTTCTGTTATGTTATTACAAGGTCGTTCCATGAATTCTTGAGATAGTTTTTGAAAGCATTTTATTAGTTTATCTATAAGAATCCCAAATTCTAATGTACATTTACAATTCTTATTTTTATAGCTTGTTCTTGTTTGAGTATTATTTACATTTGGAAGATGATGTTTATAAGTATAATGTTTCGATATAGTTTTAGGCTTTTTTGTAACAAGAGATTTATGTGGTAAAGGTGTTGTTATTATATTTTCTATCAGATTTTGAGATTCAATATTGGGCTTATTTCGCACAAAACGACTAGATGCAAAATTTACTTTTTCGTTGATCATTTTGTCGACATAACTCATTATTCTTTCATACTCTCTCGTTTTTCTTAATTTTGAATAATTGTCAGTATTTCTAGGACTGTGGATATAAACGATGGGATATGTTTTATACTGAATCGCAAACAATCTAGAGTTAGGAATTTTAGCCAAAATGTTCGTTCCTGCAAATACGTCCTTTTCAAAAGTGTACTCTGTGGAAGATTTTGTTTCGTATTTAGGACTAGAGCTGTCATGTTGTAAGAGTTTGTCGAAGAAGATGGGGAGGAGTTTGATGGCGGCGCGGTCGAGATGCACGGTGCTCTGCAGCTTGTCCTCGAAGAGCGTGGGGTCGGAGTCGTTCCTGAGGTCGAGCCATGAGGCGCGCGGTGGCGACAGCACGCCCACGCCATACCCGTACAGGAACACGACGCACTGCAAAATATAATCCATCTCACTGGACATTCATCGATATCGTTCACATCACAGACATATACTTATGTACAGAAATACTTACAGTAAATATGCACAAACACAAGTTAGCACAGGAACACAAAGTGCGTTGTTGAGAAAGCTATTTTTCTTTACCTACCTTGAGTTTCTTACCATGTAAAAGGAGAAATTACATCGACACATTAAAACATATATAATTAAGTAATTTATATAATCAAGTTACCTAATAGAAATTTTATGATGATTAATTTATTTGATATTAATTTTTTTAAAGGGATCATACAGGTGATTGTTTATAAATTCTTCCAAATTTAGGTTTAGTTCTTTGCACCTAATCAGTGCTTTTGATCGTCACAGCCATGAATGAGACCTTACCGGTCACGCGACGAAGTATGTGTGTTTCATAATTCAAGTCTCGAACTCAATATGTGTCACTTAACCTATATATGTATTTATAATTTTTATACGACTATGGATAACTATTTTACGAATAATACTCAGTAATTATCGTTCTCCTTATCCACAAATATGAGTCTTGGTACAATAACAATCCCTGACCCAGAAGTCCTCCTTCAGCACCATAAGGGTGCAATATAATAAGGCATACCGCATCCTTATGAAGATTCCTCGCTGCTGTAGCGCGATCAAAAAACAATGATTTTCGCTAATATTATTCATTCGCTCCATTAATTTCGGAGCCGCCTATGATAATTTGAGCGCATTATTGATCAAATCTTTTTATCTCAAGTCAGATCAGCGTAGTGAATGGTGATCGCGCAGCAATTTCCATTTGTAGAGAGAAAACGTCATGTGAATATTTATATGCAAATGGCGGTAATGTCTAATGATACGCTTGCGGAAATCTGCGGCTCGTCTTAATATTACTAGGAGAACGGCCCTACTAACATTTGTGGAAGAGAAGAAAATATTGTTTGCCAACTTTTTTGTCTTCTTGAGGCAACGTTATCAATTTTGAATTATCGAAATTGATTATGTTGCAAGAGACAATATTCATACACAGAGTTGAGTCTGCTTTGATGGCCAGATAAAGAGAAGAACCGTGGGCGGAATTGCGGTTTAATTTATTAGGCTGTCAGTAGATGGCGTCAACTGTTAGATCGCGCTATGGTTTCGCTTACAGAGACTTCTAATTAGTGCGCATTTTATTTTTTATTTACAGACCAAGTGCAGTAAAGGGCAGTAATTCGGTAGCCAGCCACGTATTTATGATGAACAGTGAACAACTGCTTTTGTACCGCTTTTAATACAAATAAATTATGTATCATTCATTCATTAATTCATCGTGAACATAATAATATAATGAAAAGTAGATTTTTTTGAAGTTTGAAAATAGCAAATGTTATTTTGCAATTAGCAATAATTTATAGCAAAAATGATGTCCTTTAATGACTATAATATATAATGTAAGCAGTAAAATCATAAGTATACAATTTCTCCTTTCGACATTTAATATCCATTTGAGTTGATTGCTTTATATATTGGAATTGCCAATAAAAAGTTAACAGCTGACGCTGAACTAGTAGTAGAGTAGACTATCCATTGCCTTAATCTGCCATCTTTATGGCCCGGTCTTGCAGTTATTAAACCATAAAATGCAACATTTGAGTTAATTATTCGCTAGTAGGTAATAATTTTCTCAATGAGACTATTTTTACGCATCACAAATTTCACGATGTTTAATATTTTTTCCTAACATTATACAAATAAGTATGAAAAAATTTTGAAACTGGAGGCAATCGTAAACAAACGTTGAGAAGTGATGAAAACGCTTTCTTTTTTTGCAGTGGTGTTGATAATGTGCGTGTTAGTAGACCGTGACGTCACATCACACATTCGTGCTGGTTTCATATAATGTTAACAAACTGACAAAAAATATGCCGATTCTATTTACGCTTCACATATCGTTGTGATATCTGAATGACAGTTTATAATCCTCTTCTTCTTCTTTTCGACTCGATCAAACCAACACAATTCGTTTTACCATAGTTTGTTGCAGCCGCGGGGAGGTCGCGTAGGCGGAGTGCACCTCCTGCACCCGCTGCTCTGGGTTTTTCAAACAGGTATAAGGTTGAAGCGGTGGTGGTGTAATGGTTAAGAAGGTCCTGTGGATCAAAAGGTCCTAGGTTCGAATCCTACTCGTGCCATATGAGTTTGTATACAAATCTGACTCATATATAGTAGTTTTTATCGACCACCACTTGCTTCCGATGAAGGAAAACTTGAATATTTGATTGGGATCTTTCTGCATGTCTGCCGCGTTGTTTGCCGACCAACGCCACGTGCGGCATGTACTTGACAAACATTCTTACGCACAATACTACGCATAATACCCATTCCATTAGAACAACAAAATAACCCCGTGTCTATTTATATGAAACATAGAAAAGAATTATTTTTTTCCGTTTTTTTAATAAGATTATATCTAGTAGTATGACTGTAAAATCTATATAATATAAACGGCGAAATTCCCGCTGACTGAGGTATAGACGTACACGCAGCCGTAACCGCTGATGGTAGAAACGTGAAATTTGGATAGATGTTTATTTTCATATTATAAACATCCACTAAGAAGGAATTTTGAGAAATTTTAATTCTGAAGGAGTGAAATAAGGGTTTAAAGTTTGTATGGAAATATTTAAATCGGCGCCGATTTTTATAAAAATTTAAATCTTAAAAATATTCTTTAGTAGTAAGTAAGTAGTAATGTTCAGACTCTTAAAAATATTTAATTCTACACGTGTCTCATGGTTTATTGAATTTACCCTATAAGGGTCCAAATAAGGGGTTAAAACTTTGTATGATAAAATTTGATATTAAAAATTATTACGATACTTCTTGTACACGGTACTTTTTATCCCTAATTTCCCACATATCTAAATCGACAGACTCGTTTAAAGTCGCATGTATCACTCTAAAGCTCTCTAATTATCCCCACATGAAACATAACATTTCGTAATGACAATCTTCCGCAAATAATTAGCCCGATAATAAAGTATTCAATTAACGTTTAATGTTTACTAGAAGTAAATGCGTAATGGTCGGTTAGAACATAGTGTGTAATAATGAGTTATTACGTCGGTATGCGCACGCCCGGCTTTTGTTGACATTGTCAAGAAAGTCACGAGAGTGACGTTTCATACATGCATGTTTATATCCTTAAAAGTTATTGTCAAAAACATATAAGGTTATGCACCGCCGCCGACGTCTTTTAGACAACCTGGCGTACTTTGTGTTTTTTTGCGCAGGTTAAATTGTCAAAGTTGTGTGGGGCAACCCACTTATAGATTATAGAGAAGCAATTTTCAAAATATAGATAATGCATATCTATATTTTGAAAATTGCTTCATTTTTGAAGAGAAACCCATAAAATGTTTAATTTACGTTTGTGATTAATAAAAAAACGGGACGTAACACGTCATGGAAAATAAGACGGTACGCGTTGCAGAAAGCGGGAGTGGGAGTCGTAACGGGAAACGGGGCGGGAGACATTGCAAAAACGTGATGGCACAATATGTAGGAGACGGTGCAGGATACCTACATAGCAGGAAGCGGGATCGGACAAGTTGCGGGACGAGACACGTAGCGGGAAACAGGAAATTGAACTAAAGATAAGAAAAAATACGAATTTGAATCATGTATACATGTATACAAGTATGTATACCAGTCTTACAGAATACGCGATAAAAAAATTACTGAGATTTATCTATTAAAATGAAGCGGGCGAAGCCGCGGGCAAACGCTAATATTCTTATATTTATCAATTAAAGTTTCGAACACTGTTCTGAAACGCTATGCAAACGACGTAAAACGCAGTAAAAGTTGACATATACTTGCAGCATGTTTTTACTTGAAATGTAGATTTGTTGATTGAGTGAGAGTGAGATCAGCGTTTAGTTGTTGCAGGAGTCACAACAGTCATAACATGCGGTGTTCAGGAATCTTTCGGGATTATAAAGACAAACACACATAGTCATATAAACAAAGAATTTCGAATAACTTCTGTTAAGTATATAAGCTCTACTTAAGATGCAATCTGTGGTATGACTTTGTATAAAACATAAAATAATCTTTTGTATGTACGAGGGCTGCTATTTATGTATCCGGAATAACAAAATTAAACAAACATATATTATTACATATGGTTTTATTGTTTCTCGAAGTATTCTCCGCGATGATCTATGCACTTCTGCATACGATGAAACCAATTTTCAAAGCACTTTTTCCATTCTGATTGAGGTATGTCCAAAACGTGTGTTTTGAACGCATCAACGGCCTCTTCGCGGCTCGAAAAACGTTGACCACGTAATTTATTTTTAATGTTTGGAAATAAATAAAAATCATTGGGTGCCAGGTCGGGGCTGTACGGCGGATGACCCGTCAATTCAATCTTTTGACCCTCCAAAAAATTATTTGTTTCAGCCGACTTGTGGCAACTAGCATTGTCGTGATGAAGTATGATTCTGCGTTGTGGGTTGTTCTTTCGTATTTTTTCAAAGACTTCTGGCAAACAAATGGTGGTGTACTATTCAAAATTAACCGTCCTACTATTCTCTAGTGGCACTGTAGCTACATGTCCGTTGATACCAAAAAAACAAGCGACCATTTGCTTTAAAGTGCTTCTCGCACGAACAACTTTTGTTGGATTCGGTTCATCTTGAAAGACCCACACCGTTGACTGCTGTTTAGTTTCAGGGTCATAAGCATAGATCCAGGTTTCGTCACCTGTGTAGATATTATAAACAGCTTTTGACGTGCCACGGTTGTATTTTTTTATCATTTTCTTACACCAGTCGACACGAGCCTGTTTTTGATCTACGCTCAAGTTGTGCGGAATCCAACGCGAACAAATTTTTTTAACAATTAAATGTTCGTGTAATATCGCGTGTATACTCGTCATACTAATGCCCAGAGACGCCTCTATCTCGCGGTATGTAACATGACGATCTTGCATTACTAATTGTCGCACAGCATCAATATTTTGTTGTACCACTACCGATTTAGGACGACCCTCCTTAATTTCATCCGTGAGCATAGACCGTCCACGTTGAAATTCCTTAAACCAATAATACACAGTGGTTTTCGATGGTGCTTCATCTCCAAAAGTTAAAATCAGTTGTTCGATGCACTGTTTTTGAGTTAATCCACGCCGAAAATCATAATAAATCATCGCGCGAAAATGTTCACGAGTTAAATCCATGGCAATGAAGACAAGCTATTTTGAAAATTGGCGCCAATTGAAAAAAACAAATGACAGGGACATGAAAAATATTTATTCTCTAGCCGAAGAGTTCTATTTTCAAATGTTGTAATTACTTTTTAAATATTCTAGAATTATTGGCCAGTTCCGGATACATAAATAGCAGCCCTCGTAAAAGCACATCATGAAAGATCTTTTGTATAAAAGCACATCATAAGTTTCTGTTTCCGTTTCCAATATTGCAACAGATTGCATCGTTAGTGGGCTTGTTGAGCTGTAACTCACCACGACGACGGTGACGGTGACGGCGCTGGATATGGCAGCACAGGCGCAGCCCTGGCGGATCTGTCTGCGCCGCGACAGCTTCAGGAACTCCTCCGTACGCGCATCGATCGTGCGGTACAGCCCGAACTGACTCAGTCGAGAGCTACTCATCGAGTCATTACTCGACATTTTGGACAATGGAAAATCCAGACTCCACTTTGACCCAATCCAAGAATTGTTTTGTAGTGGATTATATGGTCCAAGTCACATCACTGCTGTGCATGAGCGCGATGCGTCCGCGCGGGGCCGACGGATTCTTTCTTTGACAATATGTTTTCCTTTGAGATCGTCGTTGTTTACTAGTGACGCGACAGTTCCTTTCATTTTGGTGTCGATGAAATTTTGTTTTATCGACGACGATAGAATTACCAAGTCTAGTTTAAGTGTCTTTTGTGACCATAGTTTCGGAATATAAATTATTAATCAGAGTTCATGCCAAATTTGATATACCGCTAGAGTAGGTTGGTCTCGAAAAGGCGTTTTTTATTTTTCTCGCTTTTTTTAATACACACTTTTCACTTTATCGGATAAGTTCTAATGGATGCGATGAGTTTTCACACCATTAATGTCATCATCATCAAAAATCCTATGTTTTCAATTTTGTTAATTAAATTTTAACTATCGCCTGCATTCGATAAAAAAATATCATGAGTAAATCCAACCAACTCAATCTTAGTGTGTAGTAGTTAGGTTAAATTCAGTTCTGGTGATTTGGATAATATTTGAAACCAGTGTTAATTATAATTACAACCCACCAAACCAAAATGAAGATCGACGCGAGCCCATCACTGGCTTGTACGAGTATAGCGCGGACGCAGGGCACTGGAGCGTGTGCAACCGATGGCCGCTTCGAAATATTCTACGAGAGAAACCATTGCACTAACGTTGATTTTACACTCTCGACGTGATTAGATTCATTCATATAATAGAAACTATGTATTTTGTATGAAGTCTGAGTTGTTCGATAAAGATTTTTATGCTTAGTCGTTCGATGTCAACTTCATGATTGAACTCATTGGAACCTATGAAGAGTGTGAAGATATCCTAGTTTTTTCTGTCTTGTAATTCATTATATAATGGCAAACACTTATGATACCTAACCCTGATAATACCTTACTTAAAAGACTTAGGTGTTTTAAGTATCGAAAGAGTAAAGAGTAGAGGTTAGCCTCTACTCTTTACTCATTCCATACTTCAAGTTTGAACATTGAGTAATGTGTATTTGAAGTGCACGACACTGATGCTCCGCAGAGAGCGCACCGTACAACAACTTCTGACGCGCGAGTTTCGCTCGTGCTACTGTACGAGTCATAGGTTAAGTAATAGTTGTGAGGCCAAGTGTACATTTTTATGACACTTTTCCTTTATATGTCATTAAGCCGCATACTATCTCACATAATAGAAATATATGTTTAGATTTGATTATAATTTATCAATTTACTAAGAAACAATTTTAGGTTTTGTAAAAATTTATGCGCTTATATCAGAGTTAGGTATTTGCCAGATATTTTTATTTAGATTAAGAAATTAACGTCCCTGCAGTAAGCCCTGGCAAGCCTCTGTACTTGTTTTACAGAAAATCATCACAATTTATTTAGGAGCTTACTTGACATTGGCGTCTCGCAAAGATCGCCTCGTAGCTTCTTTTTCTTCCAATGAAGCCAGTCATTCATCATCATCTATTCGTTAATTTAAATGAACCCTTGAATAAATGAACACGGGAGGATTGATTTTGCTGCTCTTTCCTTTCATAAACGATCTATACATATAATATTTAACGTATTAATATTATGTTATGCAACAGTTCCTATTGGTGTTATGCTAGTGGCGTGGAACCACACGCCCTAGAATAGGACCACTCCATATCCTCCCGTGGAGGCGATTAAGGGACGCACAGTCTAGATAGGCTAATAGGCAATAGTAGCATTCCCAAGGAGGGTTGGCGTCAGGCAGGCGGCCGTTGGTAAAATCGATCCCAGGCTTCACAACCCCGAGCACAACCGGGGACATGCAGATACGAGAGAGAGTTATGCTATTGCTACATTGCTAGATTATTGCAAGTAATACATAAAACGCATCAGATTTAGGCCATCGCGTTCACTTGTGAGCACTGACGGTCTGCATACATTTTCGCGTTATTTTTCGTCCAAATCATCGGCATTATTGTTGAGGTTCCAAAGTGCTATAAAGAAAGAAGTACAGTTGCTGGCTTTTACGATGAGTAATGCTCAGTAATTACCGGTTCGTAGGTAACTCTCTACGCTATTGTTGATATGGTTTGCTATTTAATGTTCTGATGTAACAGAAAAGCGTATCCGTATTTCTTCTTGTGTTATAGTTATAGTGAAAACGTTATTGTATTTGAGAAATTTGTAGAATGGTGTAGTAGTGAATTAACCAAGCAGTTACTCCGACCTCTTAAACGTTTCGATGTGTAAAGCTGGACGTTATCTTTTCTCTGCATTGGCAACTAATCAATATTTGCACATATCACATTGTGGTATTACAATTGAATACATTGATTGATTACACGTATCGTGTACACTGTAAATATTCAAATCGAGTAATTAATAGTACTCCTTCGGTGATAATTGTAGAGATATTGACAACGTGCATTTGCTTGTCAATAAATATGTATTTGTCGTAATGTACAATTACAGATACGCATTAAACTTCACTTCTGAAGAATTGATCGTATCGATCAGCTTGTGGCAGTAAATATACGACTCGCGCTTGGTGGAACGTGTGCGTGGACTCATAAATATTATTCATTGACAGTTTGACAAACGGCGCGCACGGAATGTTATCTTCCTGCTACAAAGAAAGCGAGAATATTGTGAATTCCACGTTTTTTTCACTAAACAGTGAAATCTGAACGATGGGTTAAATTGTAACAATTCGATGTCGTGGGATAAGTTTAATTCTGCTGAAAATTACGTTGTCAAAATTTTTCCCTTGAGGCAAGGCAAGGAATGCGTAAAGCATTCCTTTAAGTTACTTTTTAATTTCTTTAATTTTTGTATTTTACTTTTATTATGTGCACAAATTATGCTTTTTTAGATTAATATATATTTTTAAATAGACATTTCCTATAAGCACCCACAGAAATTTGAACTGTCGTCAAAATTTAGTAGTTTATCTCCCTATACCATCAAGAAGCCCTACTTTCTTTTCCAAGAACATTAGAATCAGTAGTCAGCGGAGTAGCTCATCAAGCCAATCTCAACTATTTCGGTCGTTTTCACGCGCTCTGGGTCCACGTGTTTAAACAACCTCATGTCAAGCCAAATGTACCTCTATGTAGCAGTAATAGCAGTGAGATTGGATATAGGCTTGATGGATGGATGTGTTCCAGATGTAAAGCTGAGATTATCATCGATCTAAAGTAAGTCGCAGTCAGCAGAGGCTGTCGAGCGGTATAGGTTCCCAGAAATATTACGAAGTAATAAATTTTTGAGAATTTACGTATTCAGAGAAAAAGCATTTATTCAGAAAATATACCTTCATAGTCACTTTTTATTGTCATATTCTTAATTCGTTAATATTTTTTAAAACTAATAAACAAATAGCATTTCAAAATGACACTGTTCAAATGAGTTTCTTTCGGCATTTCTTCTCAGCAGTGGTCGTTAGCTTGTGAGAAATAACTATAAATATAAAAATTGACGAGAAAAAGTGCCTGTGAAGGTCTAATTTCTGAATAAATGTTTTGAATTTGAATTAAAAGATGCGGATGACGGGATAATATTGACTTCTGATGACATTCTATATCTCACCATTGATAGAAAATTTGATGGCTTTCAACTTCCTTCCCATCCCTCCCTAAAACTAATAAATATTAGTTTCATTATAATCTTGTTCTGCCGATACTACAGATCACAAATAAGAACTTAATTACTTATTTTAGTGGCAAAAACAGAGACCGCAGGATGCCTCACAATGTATAATTTTCTTAATTTCTCCATAAAACCACAGTCTCAATAAATATGCACACGCGAAGTTGTTGGTTTCCGTGCCGATATCATCTCGCTTGCAAATCCATATATTAGTACCACAGATATATGAATTTTGTAATGTAAATGTTACTGTAAAAGTACGGTAAATCCTTAGATATTCCAGTAAAACCCAAGATTCACCAGCTCTTAATCGTAAAAGTCCGAACAATTTTGAGATTCTAAATTTTACCACCATTCACTTGGTAAATCTTAAGATTACATATCATAAGGATACATCAAAGGCACGGTAAATGTTGAGAAAATAATTTTACTTTTGTTTTTTTTTTTACTATTTAAAAAGTATTTTAAAGGTAAGGTAATAACTTTACCTTTAAAATATAAAAACATTTATAAATAACAATACTTACGAAATGAAAATAATTAATAATAGGTAAGGATTTGACTAATTACTTAGTTAATTAATTACTCTCATAATTATAATACCTACATAAAAATATGTAAGGGTTTGACTGAAAATAAATGGTTAATAAGAATTATTCATAGTTTTATTCCCAAAACCAACATTTACCAGCCGTCAGTAACAAAACCTAGCATATACTAAATTCTAATGGCAAAAGCCCGATTATTTATAAATCCTTACATTTACCAACCCATGCCGGTAAATCCTAAGATTTTCAGAAAAAACCTAAGATTTACCTGTATACGGGCTTTTACAGTAACATAAACATTCATATATCTTATTTAACTTTTGTTAAGAATTTGGGAATATGGTTTTTATATTTTCTGTGTAAATTTTACAAATTTATGTTTATGCTTTTTTCGATTCGAATAAATTCAGTTTTTGTAAGTAAATAAATAAATAAATAAATAAATATATTAGGACAAATCACACAGATTGAGCTAGCCCCAAAGTAAGTTCGAGACTTGTGTTATGGGATACTAACTCAACGATACTATATTTTATAAATAGATACATATATAAATCGACATCCAAGACCCGGGCCAATCAGAAAAAGATCATTTTCCATCATGACCCGACCGGGGATCGAACCCGGGACCTCTCGGTTCAGTGGCAAGAACTTTACCGCTGCGCCACCGAGGTCGTCAAAGTAATAGTGTATTTTTATCTATTATATATAGTGAAAAGGGCCAAGAAAAAGGGAGGCAGTGAAAATACAATAAAACATTTTATACTTTTTAATAAAAAGTAAACATTTTCATTTATATTTTTATACAAGTAACATTAGTTCAGGCAGTGTCGTTTTCGTACATTTTTGAGTATTTTCGCATTAAGATTATTAAATCACTAGAATCACGGTAACCTCGAATAATCCTATACATATATAAAATTATTTATACATACAGTTATAACAAACTTAAAATATAAACCTGCGACTTGTGTACTAACATTAAGTACAGTTTGGTATCACAATTATGGCAACTTAGAATAATTATTTCTAAATTAGAAGACAAAAGGTACTAGAGGTTTGTCGTAGAAATAGCCTTGGTTGGGGACGAAGGGGGGTCTAGTGGTAGGGGGGTTGGTTCTTATCACCGGGCGCGGGGTGGTTGTTCTAGTCACTGGAATGTAGATGGCTGACGATTGTACTGGGGGTAAATAAGTGGGCGGAGGTCTGGTTGTGGGAGGGGGTGTTCTCCTGACAGTGACGGGAGGGATATAGGTTGATGGTGGCGTGGGCCTGACTGTCGGAATTGTGAAGGTGATCTTCGGCACGGGGTATGTGTAGCCAGTTGTGGGGAGGGTCGGTCTCGGGGTGGTAACTGGTGGTAGGTAGGTTGGAGGATTTGTCCTGAATGTCGGAGGAGGAGTCCGTCTGGTAGTGGTCGTGATAGGCCTGGGCGTAGTGCGTATAGTAGGGGGAGGGGTTGGTTTTGGGGTTGTCCTAGGCGGAACGTAAGGGGGGAATGTAATCCTGGTTGTTGGAGGAAGGTAAGTGTTGGGTTGAGTCGGTGGAAGTGTTGGTCTGGGAGTAGTTCTAGGAGGTACGTAGGGAGGTGGTGTGTATCGAGGAGGTGTGTAGGGAGGAGGTGTGGCCCTGGTTGGTGGCAAATATGTATTAGGTTGTGTTGGTGGTGGTGTTGGTCTTGGAGTTGTCCTGGGGGGAACGTAAGGGGGGAAGGTAACCCTGGATGTTGGAGGGAGATAAGTGTTTGGTTGAGTGGGGGGAGGGGTCGGTCGGGGAGTAGTTCGAGGAGGTACGTAGGGAGGTGGTGTATAACGGGGAGGAGTATAGGGAGGAGGTGTTGCCCTAGTAGGTGGTAAATATGTGTTAGGTTGTGTTGGGGGTGGCGTCGGCCTTGGAGTTGTCCTGGGTGGAATATAAGGTGGGAAAGTCACTTTAGAAGTCGGAGGCAGGTAGGTACTTGGTTGCTTTGGAGGTGGAATCGGTCTTGGAGTTGTTCTTGGCGGTATGAAAGGAGGAGGAGTTGCTCTTGTTGGTGGAAGGTAAGTGTTGGGCTGAGTCGGCGGTGGCGTCGGCCTGAGAGTAGTGATCCTCGGAGGAATATATGGTGGAGGCGTGGCTCTAGTTGGCGGTAAATAGGTGTTAGGTTGAGTCGGAGGTGGCGTTGGGCGTGGTGTAGTAATCCTAATCGTTGGTAACGTGAAAGTTACCCTAGGAGTAGGATATGTGTAGCGTACCGTCGGCTGTGTAGTCGTTTGGGTTACAGGCCTATATGTAGACCCTGTAGTATATCTAATAGTCGGAGGAGGAGGGGGTCTTGTAGTAGGGGGTAGGGTAAAGGTAACTCTAGGAGTAGGGTAAGTATACCCTGTTGTTCGCGGAGGTGTCGGTCGTGGAGTAGTCGTTGTGACCGGTAAATAAGTGATGGCGGGTGTTGAGTAGGTATACGGAGTAAGCCTCGGAGTCGTTGGCGGTGGCCTAGTAGTTGTTGGGTATGTGAAAGTTACTCTGGGAGTAGGGTAGGTATAGCCTGTAACAGGAGGTGGAGTGGGCCTAGGCGTGGTTCTTGTAACAGGCCTGATTGTGGAACCTGTTGTATATCTGATCGTAGGGGGAGGGGTGGGCCTGGGCGTTGTTGGATAAGTGAAAGTTGTCCTCGGAGTTGTGTACGTGTATCCAGTGGTGCGCGGCGGGGTTGGCCTCGGCGTCGTGCGAGTCACTTCTCTGATTGTAGATCCTGATGTATATCTAATCGTAGGTGGTTGAGTTGGATATGTGAAAGTTATTTTAGGAGTAGGGTAAGTATAGCCAGTGGTAGGAATATTTCTAGGCGTTGTTCTAGTTACTGGTCTGATCGTGGAACCTGTGGTATATCTGATTGTTGGGGGAGGGGTGGGTCTGGGGGTAGGTGGTGGTGTTGGGTATGTGAATGTTACTTTTGGGGTGGTGTATGTATAGCCTGTTGTTGGGGAAGGAGTCGGTCTAGGTGTGGTCCTTGTGACTGATCTAATTGTGGATCCTGTTGTGTATCTAATGGTTGGCGGGGGAGTCGGCCTGGTTGTTGGATATGTAAAAGGTATTCTAGGCGTGGTATAAGTGTAGCCAGTTGGCGCAGGAGTAGTTCTCGTTACTGGTGCATATGTCGATCCTGTCGTGTACCTTATAGTTGGTGGAGGGGTCGGTCTAGGAGTGGTGGTAGGCGGATACGTGAAAGTGATCCTAGGGGTAGTATAAGTGTACCCAGTTGTGGGAGGAGGAGTTGGCCTCGGTGTAGTTATTGTGACGGGTCTGATAGTAGATCCAGTAGTGTATCGGATAGTAGGCGGGGGAGTCGGTCGTGGAGTCGTCGTCGGCGGCAAAGTAAAGGTTATTTTGGGCGGGTTGTAGACATAACCAGTCGTGGCTGTGGCATAGCTGTTTAATAAGGTGCTGTAAGTAGGCGCCCTGGTTGTCGGAGGAGTATATATGTAACCTATCGTTGGAGGGGGGGGCGGCGGCGGTGTGGGTCTCTCATATATGACCGGAGGGGGCGGCGGCGGACGCTGACTAGGCGGGGACGGCGGCGGAAAAGGGATGCTCGGCCGCGGGTAGAAGTAGCCGTCCTCGTTGAGTGGCGTTTGGATGGGGTCGCCGAGCACGGCGTAGTTTCTGTTGGAGTAGCCCTGGATGGCGCGGGGCGCGCGCTGCGCCAAGCAGCCCACCGCCGCCAGCAGCACCACCCCCAGTTGCAGTAACAGCCTCTGTCAACAAACAAATGCTGGGATTATAACTGCTTCATTGCTTATTGATGTACCTATGTTTGATCAATATTGTAATATTTATTACGGTTTTTGTGGAGGACTACTAGGATTTTAACGTTTTAATTTAATTTTTAAGTCATCGCTCACAAGCGGTGATATATTTATATATTTTTCATAAATAAAGGGATTTTAGTTTTGCAAAAACAAAATCACACAAAAACAATACAATATCTACATTTTGTTTTTGTGTGATGGTAAGCAAAACTAAAGTTGAACAATAACGACTATTGCAAAGAGAGCAACATTCAGGTACAGAGTTCCAGGCAGCACGCACAGCCATGTCAAGGCCTGTTTCCTAACATTTACATAAAAATGTTTACTTATAACAATTAATTCTACTTCTGTGGGTCGACTGTCTCCCGTCATTTTTTAAACAATTTTTAAAATTTATTACATTGATGATCTGATATTTAAGATATTAATTGATTATTTCGATCCCTGCCAGTAATAAATTATTATTTTTGTAAAGGACATCGTCTAATATCAAGGTCTGTGTATGCGCACATTAATGACAAATATGTTTTATTAATATGTTTAGATATAATTTAATGCTACAATATTAGATTTCATAATTTTATATTCATCAACCAATTAATAAAAAATATATTTATACAACGTTATATATATATACAGTTTCATGTCAAAAATATTATTATCAAACTATACTTGCTTAGTAAAGCAAGTATAAAATTATTACCGTTATATTTCATAGAATGGAGATTATGTTACCTTTCGCTTTGAAGCAGGCAAATACGCGTAACATTTTAAATGGTGGCATTTACTTCAACGGATAATTCGATTTATGGTATATTCTCATAATTAGTAGTCTTAAATTTTAAGATCCTTGTAATACATAACTAATTCGCAAATAAACAATATGATAAATAATACAAAGTGTCTTCATAATTACACTAGTTAGAAAATGATACATTGTGTGAAGTTCACACAATAAAGTGACAAGCATTACAATATTATCTAATACTTGCTGCGAAAAAGTATCCTATGTGTTATTTCAGGTTAGGTTAGGTTATTTTCTACCTCTGTACCAAATTTCATAACAATCGGTCCAGTAGATAATGCGTGAAGAGGTTAATAAACAAACAAATAAACTTAGTTGGGTTTGCAATGATCAGGCCTAGAAAACATAATTGGTAGGTATCTAATAAGTTATTATTCTTATGCGAAGGTATGATCCAGCGCAGCGGCGTCACTAGATACAAGGTACCTATGTTATGAACAATTTGTCAATTAATTACTATGTAAATAAATCACTGTTTAAACGAATCCGAACCTGTGACACCGACGATGTGGGCACGGACAGATGTCAAATACATTATAATTATATGCTGTTTCCTAAGTATGAAAGTAACACCGAATTGAGCTTTATTGCCATGGTCATAACGCTTGCCGTAGCAAATAATTTGAAGAAGCTCAAGGTATTCCGGTTTCCGATTGTGGCATAATTGACCAAGGTATACAAATTAGACCCATATTGCGACTTAGAAAATTAACTACAGTAGCAATAGTCAATAGCGAAAGTAGATCATACCAGTCCTGAATTTAATACAATGTAGATATTATTCTCGTGATATTAGACTATAATAGCTCTTCTTATTTTGTATTTGTTGCCTTACATGAAAACCGTGAAATTAAGATCAATAAGGTCTGATCCTTGAGCAAGCATTCCAAAAGCATTGGTAGGTATCTAATATCCCAGAGCCAAGCGTGCCTGCAATATTTGAGGAGTTTCATCAATTTCTTCAGGATCGCATTCTCTACCCGTCTACATGATCTTGGACCTGAAGATTAGGAATTCCAACTCAAATGAAGCTGTCGGAAAGAGCTTCCAAATTGGTTCGCGCGCCTTCGAATATAAAGCTCATTCTACGTAAGCGATCTATGGTCTTCATTACCAGTTCTCACATAATTCTGCTTTTCTTATAACTCTGCTCTGCAATAACTTATAAATGCAACGGATCTGAAACTGATTACGCTTTATTTCTTTTGATTATTTAATTTTATTTATTATCGGAACAGTTGTAGGACTAGAAACTCAATCTCTGTTGTAATGTTTTCCACATCTATGTTAAGGAGCAAATTATTTTTGTTAACGGCAAAATGGACATAAAATATAACATAAATATCTCAGAAATTACTATTTTGCGTTGAAACCTACGCGTTGCGAAGGCGCCATCGTGGGCGTATATAAATTGTAAAGTTATAATTTTCTCAGGAGAAAATTCTCAAACAGGTTTGAGCTTAATGCGGGTGTAGTTGAAGCGAATTTGCATTGCCTTGCCAAGCGTCTGGTTCGTCCTTGGGCGTCCTAGTGCGGGAGAAGGTTATAAACATCATAGTCGGTCAGTACACTGTATTGTCAATTATATCATCACTTTATATTATTGTTCATTAAATTCAGTAGAAATCTAAAACTTACATTACGTCAACATAATTATTACAGCAATTCACTGCCTGGCTCCAAGCCATAGATCATTGTGTCCTTTAATGTCTTTGTCTTACTTCACTATGTGGTTTGCAGTTATGTGAACTGTCATGTCAATGACTAATTTGTAAAATAAACACAAAGGTTAAATGTTTTTTTCCTTTTTCCATACTAGCAGGTGTATTGAGATAGATAATTCATTTACTTTTGTCACAATAACACACAGTGGCGCATTGTACATGTATAAGTCTCTATTAATAACTTTACTATATTCTGGTTGTAAAGTTTACTATAAAACCGATTGATGGCACTGATGGCCGAGAAGATCGATTGAATCTTTGACTTATTATAATATCGAAAATTAAGTATTATGTTTCAAACATTCTCTGTGACGTATTGTCTGTATATTGCTAGCAACACGTCGACGCTTACCACGGCGCGTCTCATTGATTCGCTCCGCATCAGATTGTATCGCCCGCCCGCAGTCGCCTACTGTTGCAATATGCCGTTAGGTCCTGAGGCGACATTGACTGTTGCTCAGGCCAGCTCACTTGTGATATTGTAGTTTTACAAATAACTTTTGTATGGAAAACTTGCTTAACACTGTATTTCTTCATCATTGTTATGTTCCTTCCTGACAACACTGTTTTACGTAAAAAATAAACTTATCCATGCTACAACAAAACTGCACTATTATTTATTTTGTAAGAATAACCTCTAATAATCAAAGTCTCGCTTCTAGCTAATATTTTACTTATAATAGCTGCCTAATTCCGAACATCATCGAATACTTTACGATCTCTGGCGGCGTGCGGTCACCAAACTTTGATCTTTGACCCTCTGTGCCATCGGTAAGGGCTGTCCCTAGGCCCATAGTAGCACAATCAATCAGAATCACGATTTAGCTCTACAGAATCCATATCAATCATATGAATGATTGCAAAAGTATTCCACTGGAGATTACAAACGAACCATACACACATATTAATATTATCTTATTAGGTTAAAATTTTTGTTCTCTAAAAATTGTGATGTAATTATATTATTATCATAATTTCAGCTTCTTTCCGATCAAACACAGATGAATTTTGGTGAGGGGTAACAACAAAAATCACCTCTGTTTTACTTGAATCTGGGCAACAGCTAGTTTTTTATAAGATAATGTTTATTATATGAGTCTATTTTTATTTCTAAGCTCGATTAATTTAGGTTATAATTGTTCCATTTAAAACCGGCTAATACTGATTGGCTAATATAGCTATTTAAGTCGTTCGTTGTACCTATTAGTTGTTTATTGTGATATTAATGACTTAAGTATATTATTTTCGTCACACTGAAAAAATATGATTTATTAAAGTATAAGTATATACTATCTATCAGTATATTAAAATTGTTTTCCCTTAAGAATAAGTTTTACAATTTCCTCGACTAGCATTTCGATGAAAGTTAATAGATTCAGATTCACTTTTAAATGTTAATTGCTATTTTTTAAAATAAATAAGCTATTTGTATGTAAATATACAGTATTATTAAAGTTCCGGAAATGTACTAATAAATTGAAGCGATCCAGAAATGTCAGCGCGAGCCCGCTGCGTCGGCGCCGCGACCCTTGACATTATCGGGAAGATGTAACGATTGTGGCCGCTTTTGGAAAAACTGGTTTTCTTTGTCGTAATATTATGTAAAATACCTATATACATTTTAGGCATCGATTTCTTAACTCATTATAAGTATTGAGATTAACAAATATGAGGTCAAAATTTAAAAATCAATAACTTCATCCATCCGCGCCATCCGCGACCTTAGATGATCAATGACTAATATTCTGAACTTAAATAACTTCTTTGCGGAAATGATTGCGATAATATAGGGGCGGTGATAGAAAACATGACGAAGGCGCTGAAAGTAACCTCTTCGGAAGACTGGCTAATACGGACTGGCCTGCGCGTAGTCATCCAATGGGATTACTGCGAAGGCGACGATAGAAATTAGGTGATTACAATAGCTGTTTGAGTTATAATTACTAGCTAATTTAAGACATGATTACGTAGGTTTTGTACATTTCGTTTTATATATATTATATACATTTTTTTGACAATATTCAATAATTTTATTGAAAATATTATCAATGTTTTATTTATTTATTTAAATTTTAATTTTTTATATAATGATGTGGATTCGTCCTCTTAATTTTTTATATATGTACAAGACCTACATTTGTTAATTGACGTCTTTGGAGAAAAGGCCGCGGTGAAGTTTGTCTTCACCTGCGCTTTGGAAGTCGGCAGTAGACTTAGTTTAAGTATTTTTTTACGTCAATGAGTGATGTATATCATCCTATATTGAATAAATAATTTTGAATTTGAATTTGAGCTGCGTTCTGGGGCTCTATCGAGAATCGAAATCGAATCGAATCTAATATCGAGATAAAAAATACCATATGTCATTCAGGAATAATGTAGCTTTCTACTGGTAAACAAATTTTGAAAATCGGTAGAGTACAAACATTTTCTTTTTATAATATTGGTGTTTAGAATCTTCAGTGAAAGATTTTTGGAATGATTCAAAAAAAATAACGTACACAAAACTGACTTTCCACACTCTTTGGATAACACATTCGTTTTTCTAGCAAACTAAAATTGCGAATGCCAGTCCCTTGCAGCGACCCGGGTCTTGTACAAATAAAAATGTGTAGTGAAGTGATATTTTTTTAATATTATAATTTTTTGTTGATTATGTAGGGCAAAACATGCGCTGGGGATCCGACTTCAATGTAGATTTCCGGGTACTGTTGCGATACAGCAGAATATTATGTTTTGTCCGAAAATGGTTCCATATGCATTTATTTTTATTAATAAAAGCATATTAAAGTAAATCATATCATAGCTGAAGTCAAGTCTCGAGCTCGTTCTAGTCATGTCTAAGAGAATTCTAAGATCAACAAAATTTCCATAATATTGAATATTCATAGATTTTCCTGTTTTTTTTAATAATCGAAGTGACTCGAATCGAGTTAGTTTGTTGCACAACCGCAATAAATTCGTCATTGAGTTTGACAGCCAATGTTAAACATCTTCAAACGTTTCGTAATTAGATGCAAGTTTTATGGAAACTGTTTTGTGTTTCAGACAAATAACACATACTTCACCGCTAGACTGCTCGCCATGCGGGACTCCACTTGACACACTTATACTAATGTGATATAAATTAAAGATAACGAGTAACAGTTATATATTTATTATTTGTTTGCTTTGAGTGAACAAAAGACATTAGCATAGAAACACCTCAACAGAGGACAAATGCAAGAATGAAGAGCTTTTTCTTCTTTTTCGTCGAGTCGACCGTTCTAATTGCAACGTGCAACATTATATCTGTTGCTTAAAGCTTAACGACCAGCGCATTATATTCTCCCTTCATAAGATCTCCCAAGGTGCACGAATCCGGCCAAGATATGCATTGAAGCAAGTGAGGCATTGTCTGCAGCGGCTCTCCACCACCGCACCAGCACTGCGTGCGGTCCGCGAACCATCAGAGTCAATAGAGATGGCAGAGATTTTATAGATATTTGGCTTTGCACTCATTCTTTTCTTTTTCTCTTTATACTTTGCTTATTTAAAAGTGGCATGATCTTTAGTTATCTATATAAAATCTACATATGAAGATTTGTTAAAGTTGTTGTATATTTGTATTGAGACGCTGTTAATCTTAGGGAACATTTTAGGGAAAATATTGATCGCTAATAAAAGCTAATAAAACATATTTTTATAGAACACACTCGATATGGATATAAATTAAAAGAGATTAACATGACACAATTAATATTAAAATAAAGCAAAAAAATAAAATAAAAATAATAAAATAAAAGTAACGTAATACGAGTAAATCTGTCTCATCACAGCTTTCTTGTACTAATCTCTCTGAGCTAAGACAGCGCCGGACGGACATGACAAGAGCTTCTTGTTTACATCGGACCTTAAAAATCAAGAATGTATTTGAGCTTGAGCTTGGGTACCGTCGCGTCACATCGCTTTACATCGAGCTAGTGATAGAGAGCAGATGATTGGCGTGAGGTCCCGCCCCAGAATACGAACATTCCAAATGCTCCTACGAGGATGTCGTCCGAGATGCGTAAGGGACACATATAACAGTTGATAGGCAACAATAGCATCCCCAATCAGGGTTGACGTCAGGCAGGCAGCCGGTTGTAAAAGCATAACCAAATCTTCCTTGAATGGCTGATTTTTTACGCGAACCCTGGGCTTCGGGACGTTACAGCTCCGAATGTATTCAAATTATTTTTTTTTAAATTTGAATACATACATACATACATTCAACCTATTGAAATGTTGGCATTTCGTTGATATACAAAAGTTCGATTTGATATACAAAGTACCTTCCGTATAAAGCTAAATGTTTAATTTCAATGGATTTAATATTGCCAGTTTGAATATAACCCTTTAAGTTTATAATGCACTCGGCTACAATTCAAGTGGCAGTGAACTGTTGCAATGTGAACTCGGGTCGGGCTGCAGTAGCCCGGTCACGGGGTCAAGGTCGCCCGCGAGCTGCCGACCCGCTGCTGGCCCGCCTGTACTAGGGTTCACAAAATTTTATTATTTTTTCTTTTTATCTTGTTTTTTTTTAAGGTAATCAATTAATATTACTGTTAATATTACATTTGTACTTGGTTGGCATTAAAAATATTATTATAATTTATTTAATCTATTAGATTACAGTTGATAACTATTAATTAATTTGTAAACTGAATAAACTATGTACCCAATTTATATGTAATTTTAGTATGGGTAAAGTAGCTATATTTTATTTTTATGTAACTTAAATTTACACCATTGAAATTTGCATTGTATATGAATAAGTTAAACAATACCATTACTATTAG
Organism: Plodia interpunctella; assembly: GCF_027563975.2. Classification (NCBI taxonomy): domain Eukaryota; kingdom Metazoa; phylum Arthropoda; class Insecta; order Lepidoptera; family Pyralidae; genus Plodia; species Plodia interpunctella. The sequence continues at coordinate 11,661,851 of NC_071299.1, read as the reverse complement.
GTACCTACATCATATTTCCCACCGCAATCGCAGTGTCATGTGGCTGTGACACATTCGCCTTTTACATATTCTTCAATATACTATTCTATTATTGGATTTACTTCGTTCAAATAATTATCCTTAATTCGTCCACCCATTCCTTTAATTTTTCTCAATACATACAATCAAAAAATGTTATAATGTGCCAACCCTGCAGCTTGTCCGCGGTTGAAGAGGAAAGTAAAATATTCGCGCATCGAGACATTTGATGTAATTGCTACAAGATATGTTAAGAGTTCGTGAGTGTTGCGTCATACATTTGCTAATAGATTTGATATTTGGCTTTCTTTCAATATTTATTACTCAAAGCGTAATTACACTGATACATAGGATGTTTATTTCAAATGTCAAATAGACACTAACTCCCCTTATGTAGGTATTTGTTTGGTTTCGATTTGGTATCGCATCTTCTTTTCAAAACTGATCATAATAATCGGATACAGAAAATATACTACTGAGTAATAGAAAATTAGTGTTGTACGAAGGACGCAAGCGCTATTAGTAATAGTTTCTGCGAATACATCTAGGATCTCAACATAAAATATGTTATAATTTATTAAAGCTTATTAAAGTCCATTGCTAGATACTCTCACTTCCAGCAACTGACAAATATGACTTATCCGAGCTGTAATTTTTGTCTGTATGACTGATGGAATGGAGTGATCATGTCAGACATGTTCGTGTGACATGAGTTATATCTGTGGTAATCGAGCCACCACCGGTATGTTGATCTCCTCATCAGCCATGTATTTATGTTAGCGCACGCGCGCTCCGACTCGCACCCAGGTGCACAGGTCAAGCTGTCGTCCCTGAGGTAACAGATTCATGTAATTTTTCATTCACCTCTAAATCTGAGGTGACGGGTCAAGTACTGTGGAACAATACAGTGAACCTCCCACTTGAGGAAAGTACGATACTGTTATAGGTATGACCATTTATATTTGTAATTCTATTTTACAGCTTTCTTCTCTTTCAGCTTCTTTCTCTCTTTCATTTTTTGAAGGAAGTTAGGGAGACCTGTTGTTATTAAATTTAATTTACAACCAGTTAAAGTATATGGTTTTTCCTGTGGGAATATGTAACAATCTCAAACAAAGTCTTAGTCTACTAGTCTATTGTGTAGGTATTTCAGAAACTTGATGAGTTAATGTCAAGGCACGTTTTGCACATTGAAAATCGATAAAGCACGCGCCACCCGACATTAATTATACGAAGTTATGAAAAATTTCGTATTGACTGACCTTTTTTGAGCTCCTCATGTTTTAAGAGTCCACATCTAATAATTACCGATCCTTTGAATAAAAAAATTATGAAACAATTATTTTCAGGCTGAAATCAAAGAAATCGCGTGTAAATATTTAGACATAAAGTTTGTTGCACAAAAATATTTCGAGATATTTCGATTTTTTAAGTACAAATAGCCTTTTGTATTAATTTGTTACAACTTCCTCAGTCTGATGTCTCTCAATAGTTTAAGAATAATTTGCTGCAGAGACGTTTATTGTGTAGAAGTATTGTATTGATAAAGATCTGAAACTCAGTATCAATACATCAATACATATAATAAAATTTAAGAAAGGCCAAATTTGTAGATTGGATATTTTTTTAAAATTCTACTTAGTTACTGATATAGATGACGAAAATATAGTTTTGGAAATTTTTGTCTGTCTGTCTGTCTGAACGCGCATCACACGAAATCTATTGGACCGATTTGCTTGAAACTTAGTATGTAGGTACCTTATATACCGGGTTAACATCTTAGATACATTTCATTCCGGTAAATGGTCAGGTTCCCGTAGGATAATTGAAAAACTAATTTGAATCAAAAATGCCTCGGAATCCCGGGTTAACATCTTATAGACATTTCATCCCGGAAAACGAGGGGGTCCTGTAGGAAAATTAAAATAACAAACCACGGAGCCGATTTACTTTAAAATTTTGTAGAAAGGTGTAAACAGAATATAAAAAATTGTTTTTATCAATTAAAGTCTTAATATAGATATAATTAGAATTTTCAATTTCAATTTGTTATAGTTTAGAACATAAAGATAATAGTTTTGAAATAAATTAGTCTTCAGCCAGATCAATCAACATTTATAAAGATATCCCAAAAAAAGCGCTATCGCAAATCTTTACGCGCGTGCGCCGGCACAGCATTGATTATACATGCACACAATGCACTACTAAAATATAGGTTTTAGTGGATCCATAAAAAAAGTCCGCGATACAATATTATTTATCTTTTATAATTATCTATAAGACATTTTATAGTAAATACAAAAAATGATTAATTGACGTTTGTGGTTAATAAAAAACCGGGACGTAAAACGTCATGGAAAATGGGACTTTTCTGGAAGCGCAAATGACATAAAATATAAATATACAAAATAATAATGGTATTTTAATTTCCATTGCGAAAGACGCGTTGCAGAAAGCGGGAGTGGGAGTAGGAGCGGGAAATGGGAAGACACATAGTGGGAAACAGGACGGGACACATTGCAAAAAACGTACGGGATATCTACATTACATAGCAGAAAGCCGGATTGGGCAAATTTGCGGGACGAAACACGCAGTGGGAAACAGAAAATTGAACTAAAGATGAGAAAAAATGCGAATTTCAATCATATATGTCTACCAATCTTACAGAGTAGGTACGCATTAAAAAATTACTGAGATTTTGCTATGAAATTCACGCGGGTGAAGCCGCGGGAAAAAGCTAGTATTGAATATATTGGGTATAAATCATAATAAATGCAAAGAAAATGATGAGTGTATGAGTTTATATATTTGTTAAGTAGTCAAATCATGTGGCTAAATCTCTTGTACAATATTATTTTTTACAAGGTATCCGAATAAAATAGAACCTAGCAAATTATGGAGGATTTTTAAATCGAATTTCCTACACTTTTTAATTATAGGTAACTAATTGGACATTAGTCTAATGAAATCATTAACAGTAGGCAAGAGATAGAAGCAGTGTTCGAGAGTCCTCGCCCCTCAGTTATCTTGCCGCTCTTAGAACACTCGGCCAGTAGGCAGCCATTAAAGTCCAAATGATTAATATTAAATTATGGTCTGTCGTTACATTGTGGTGTTGGCAAATGCTTGCAAAATAGTCAGTCCTTCGTTAACAAGGGGTTTGAGTGACGATGATTGTGCGCGCATGCGTCTTGTCTTGTTAAGTAATTGCAGTCGTGTTAACCAAACACGGCCCGCGCCTTATATGTAAGGACCATTTCTGAGTATTGAACAACAGGATTTGGCCATTTATTTTTTAATGGTACTAATAACAATGGATCTTTAAAAGATTGCACAGATTTAAAGTTCATAATTTAAGATATGATTGATACTTATTCTTGTGTTACTAATTGAGAGGTCACTCCATTTAATTTAGTAATGTAAATCTAACAAGTTAGTAGAAATTTACATAATGCGTTAAGAAATTGTGATAATGAATTGTTTTCTGATTGGTATCATTATACCTAATTAGCGATTAGTACTCTCAACTGGTATTGGTGGTATAACCCAGATTTCTGACTTGCCTTTACAAAGTAAATTATAAGTTGGTCCCCAGACTCTAGTTGAGTCTGGAGTCTAGGTAATAATTTTTTACATTTGATTCCATAATTACAACACCAGGAGACACCTTAGATAATGCCAGAATCAGAATGTATACTCGCCGTGAGCCCGCAGCCACGAGATCGTCTCGCGAGATAACCTGTTAATGCTGAAGCTGCATGAGGTTATACGGCGGCTATAAACCCATGAGAGTGGACTTCCACGATGTCTGGCGGACGTTACCTCATCGAACATGTAAAATTAAATTATGAAACACGAGATTTTGCGAATGTAAGCCTTCGTGAAATGCGGCGCTCCTTTGATGGACGTGTAATAACTATTGACCTTAGCCTAAGCTAACTTTAGTTTATCTTATCTGATAGGTTAGGAAACGACTTATGCATTGACATCGAGGGTTCTATCCGTCATTGATTTCTTGACTGCTATTACTTATTTGTTTCTTCTTTATTTCAAAAATAATAAAAATTAAATACGAATTATAGCATAGCAATATACCAGCGACATTCTTCAAAGCATTTTTTGCGTCGTTTAATTGCCGAGATAAATCGTAACAACCTGAGATTAATTTAATAATTTCCACAGATTATATCATATCCTGCTCTTGAATTATTAATATAGCGTAAAATTAACATTTTAAAATTCAAGGAGGCTTCAACTAGTAAAACCACATATTTTCTTGTTACGATTTCTAATGTGTTATAATACTTATTAAAACTATTTGCGACATGACATTTTCAAGCCTTGATGAGGAAGGCTTGGTAAATTCAATACATGCGCGTAGGAAGTTATTATCTACACTATACTTGCGTAGTTATGTAGAAGTTTTGTATCATCAATAATTTATCCATATTTTTATCATCGCTAATAAAGACACCTGTATGTATGTTGACGAGTATGACCATGATGGCCATGTCATCGGTATTTTCAAGTTATTTGTATTGTTTAATCAGTCACGTTATTTGCGGGCTTCATTCGTTATTCGTGTGCACAGTCGTACTGTCAACATACGATATAACGGTATGAGATTATAAACTGCTGGCTTTACCCCGGGGCTCCATTACATCCGCGTGAATTTCCCGCGATATCAATTAAAGTTTGCGGAATGAAAGCTATATTATGTCCATCCCCGAATTCAAAATACATTTATGCTAAATTCCAAAAAAGATTGTTTCAGCAGATAAAAAGTAAAGAGGTGACACATGAACTTAAACATTCAAAGATCCTACATACCTTTTAAATTTTATCAAAATCAGACAAACGGTTTAAAAGTTATAGCGTTACAAACAAACAAACATACATACATACAAAAAATGTATTTTTGCCCCAATTTATCGTTACATTTGTCTGTACAATTAAACTAATAATTTTGACTCCTTACCAAAAATTTTTCAGCCACGCGAACTAAGTCGCAGGTCGCAGGTCAGATCAGCTAGCACGAAATAAAATTATTATTATTTTTATTTAATTAATTGACTAATTAATGGTACGTACCTACCAATTTACACATTACTTTGCATAACGCATTAAAATACTTGTATTATACCACCAAACATTTACGAGGCATTTCAGCAGCTCAGTGTGCTTATTGATTATGCAAAATAAAAATTGTTAGTAGTAGTCAACTTGATCTTTGGAGTAATTAAAAAAACCTGAAACCCAGACATTTTCATTTATTTTATTAATAAATTAAAAATGAAATAATTGCTGTGAAAACCGTATATGGCGATAATAACAATAAATCCAAAACGAAAAAATATCAAATACCAGAATGAATTTGAATACTTTACTCGATTGAGTATGCTAAGCAATACAAGTTTACAAGTAGTCAGAGTTGATCGAAATCCGACTTCTATAAGTGGCATCGTCGCCAGTCGCGACCACGACTCCCGTCGTCCACGCGTGGGGGTGGCCCGTGGGACGACAACGCCACTCGCGCTCGTATCATCAACTCAGTCTATTGAATGGCGATCACTTGTAATGTTAATAGAATAACGTGGTGCAATGTCATCAAATTCAGTACTTTCATTTAAACACTACAAAAATGTTCGTGGACTGTAACAGTACGGTCCCCGCAGGTAACCCGGAACATCAAAGGTCAAAGTATATCTTCATTTCTACGTGCAAGTTTATTGATTTTAAGATGATTAGATTTCAATTTGAACTTTTCACACGTGTTGCATGACAATGACCTAACACAAGCACGTTTGATAGATAGCTACGCAAAGCAGCTTTGTGAATTGCAAACATTGCGATGCCTGAGGCATTTGTAGCGATGAATTTTACAATTTAAATTTTCATAATCATATAAATCATCAAATTACATAATCATATAAAACAAGTTAAAAAAAGGGGAATATAAAATTGTATTATTCTACTTTAGAAAAAATTTATGACAAACCACATAAACTATATTCAGCAGCGGCAAATACATCTCATTAAAATGTGCAGTTTGGACAGCTTAAACATTTCAAGGTCAAGGTCATATATGCGTCTTTATATTCATTTTTAATGTATTCAGATTTATTTGTACATATTTGGTATTTTGTATACAATTCTAAGCAAGAACTATTTTTTCATTACGTGTCACTACAAATAGGATTTCCTACTCACGCATTGATCGTATCTGTAAATTAATTTGCATCATTAGACACTTTTAAACTTTATGTTTACAATTAACAAAATAATTTTAAGTTCTTTGTGTCTAACTATAGTTAGAGTTTGTAATGTTATCACTATTGTAAAGTTATCAATATTTTCTTTATCGCCAGTATTTATAATTTTTGGATTTGTTTAAATACTTATGTTGACTTTTATGAATATTTGGTTTTTATCAAAAATGTGATTACGTATTTTTATTTAAAATCCAATTAATTATTTATCGGGACTGGTTCGCTGGTAGTTTATGTGAGATGTTACAAGTTACCATTAATTACGTTATCGAAACGAGTTTGGAAAATGTCAGATGTTTGGAAGACCCGCGTGTAGGCCGAGGCCACGCCGGTAGGAGGGTTATTTCTATTGATTTGACATTTATCCCATCAGACAGATTTTCAACTGAATGACTGAATTTATGCATAAATAAAAAAACACAAACACGGGCACGAATGGGTACTCTAACGACTAACACAAAAATGTTTCCAAAAGTAGTCAATTTTCCAGTACTGCGCCAGTACTGCACTGGCGTGCTAGTGAGAACTAGTCACGTCTAAACCAGTCTTTAGAAGATGACCTTGACATCTGAGAGCTGGGATATGGTGTGTGAAGCGAAAAAAGTGGTTAATAAGATGATGTGTTAATGAGATCAATTTGAATAATTTTATATCGGAGATGTTATTTACATTTCCCTTTCTTATTAATTGAAATGTCATTAGAAGTTGTATTATAACAAAATTATTTCCAAGTAGGGTTGATGTCATACAGGCGGTTGTAAAATCACAGGCGAATCTTCAAAACTTAAAGATTATTTGTACGCCGACTCCGAGCTTCGTGGCGTCACAGCTCCGAACGACCGGCGGGACATGCGAAGATGAGAGAGAGATATTGCTTATTATTACAAGATATGTTTGGACATACATTTTACATTCCTGTTTAATACCAGCTGTGTCTCTAGTCTATGTAGGAGCATAATCACCGACCTATCATTATTATACACACAATTATATTATACAGAAAAATATTATCTAATCCTATCCCACAATTGTTAGTGGTTAAATTGGATAATATTTTTACACTTAAAATAAATCTCTGTATATAGTGTCTTGTTCTACATTGCAGTAGTGAACAATGTAAGCCTTTGTTATCTACTAACAAATAGTTTTGAGATGATGATGAATATAATCTTTATTGCAATTTGCATAAGAACCTAACATTATTATTTCCCGCTTATACGAATTTAATAAATGAAGCACCTCAAAGTTCAAGTTTAAAAATACATTAAGTATGTATTCAATTAAATTAATTTTTTAACCATTTAACTTAGCACGCGTGGGACGCATTTAAATACGTTACAGAGCAATTTTAAATTCTAAATCAGAGGAATAGAGTTTGATATAATTTATCACAAATTGATTTTCTTCCGTACTCGACCACTTGGCAACCTTTGACATATTTGTTTAATTTTTAAACATTGAGTGACATTGAAATCTTCATAAATTGATTTGCATATATCTTTAAAGGAGTATTGCAAGAATAGACCTTATAGATTGGTAATAAGGTTAAAATCGAGGTTAGATGAAGAAGTTAAATCTCAGTGGGTAGCGTTTTACATAAATATTTTGATAGCGACAAGTGATATAATTCGAGGTTCTTCATGGACATCCTGGTGTAGAAGGGAATCACATTGACACTTTATTGTTGGGTGCATGTTTTGTTTGCTGCATAGATTGGCATAAATAAGCAACGTTTGATGGTCATGTCATCACAAAACACCGCCTAGAGATAGAAACATTAATGCAAAATTATAAATTGAAACAGGATGGAACATAAAATTAAACTTGCAAAAATAATTCTAGACTAAAAGCATCTTGACTTTAATACCAGCATTAAAATAGACATTATCTGTTTAGAATCATTTTGCTGAATAGATTAGGTCTGAGTAGAATAAAGATTAGAAATAATTACTCGTTGCCTAATAGTGTTTAATGTCCAAATATAAATGAACCCTACATATAAGGTTGCGAATAAAAATACGATTAAAAAATGTGGGTGAGATGAAGATTTATTAGTTGGATTACGTGTTCAGAGGATGCGCTCCGAACACCAGACCGAGTCGAGGCTGGGGGCTGGCAGACTTTCTTTGGTGAGTGGGCACTCACTGGTTTGGAATGCACGTGAATCATAAAAACAAGTTAAATTGACTTTATCATAATTTCATAAAGTTTAAATTGCTTCATTTGCATGAACTTTAGGAATGTTTGGGCAGCCCATTTAAGGCAAAGGCCACGCTTGACCTCTTCTAAATTCTCGTTCCCGTTTTGTCCTCTGGTAAAAGTCAGTTTAAGATTGTGCTCTCAGTTAATGTTTCATAATAAATTTGCTGGTCGCTACTCGTGTTAGTTAGGTACTTGCAACATTTAAAGGCAATCTACTCGACATGAGTGTTTTGAACAAACAAATTGGTCTGTTCTCGAACGAGTGTCTCAATATAGAGAAGAGTTGTGTTTTTATGTTTTGGAATAAATAATGGATCGAATTATTCTGTGATTGTTTTCATCTGTACCTACAATTATCATCTACTCTGTGAATATCCTTTATCCCCACAGTCACACGCTTTTGTGATGTCATATTGTTAAAATCACATTGGGTAATTATTTAGTTGTTTGCTACTCATGTCGCTATCGGAAATATTTCCAATAATATCCAAACTCACGTGTAGGGTACGCGTATGTAAATTATTATATTTTTGTAAATACCAATTCAACACCGTAAAATGTAAATTTAATATAATTAATTACAACATAAAATATTTAATAAATATTTTATGTTGACATCTTGAACATATTTTTTACTTTTCTTGCATGTAACCGTTTAAGGAAAGTAACGCTCTGAGTTTGTAGATCTATTTTATAAAATACCTTTTTCGTTTTTACGTCAAAAGAAAAAAACTACTATACCCTGAATACTAATTTTTGAGGGAGTTTTTATTAAGTTCAAGTATTTGATCATAATTATGTTGCTGACATTCTGTGTTACACGCGAATGGGCACACAAACCTATCTGCGCGTGCGCATCTCATTGTGTTCGCAGTCAGGTTGTGTCACCTGCTCGGCGCTGCTATTGTCGCGTGTGATACGAGATCATTTATTGTGAGGTATTATCATCCGCTGGTCTCGGAGTGAAGAAATAATGATTCTTTAAAGCGACCATTTGAAATAGGTGCATCTATCTAAATATTATAAGGACTTTATAAGAATAGCTTATTTCTTTTCATTAGGATACTTATGCATACTTCATACGGTTAACAATGTTTGGATAATTAGTTTTCAGGACAATATATTTGTGCAAATGGACGTCAGTTTTTCTCTTCGCATATTACGTTATGTTCAAAGGAATATGGCACACGTTTGTGCAATGTGCTAGTTAACTGGAACCAATTTCCCGTCACAAGTCACCACCGACACTGCGCTTGCGCAATAAACTTACCTAAAACGCGATGCTCTCTTGCAGGAAACAAAATTGACATCATCTTCCGAACAAACAGCTTTGACAAACTTTTCGCATTTTGAGTTTACATTACATGATGGAGTACGGCGTGAGGTTCGCCGACTCCTCTCCTACTCTAATATTAACTAAGAAGACTAATATTATCAAGGGTAAGTGTTTGTGAATTTGTATATAGAGAAAGTTCTTTCATCAGGAGATAGCTACAATTATTTCTGAATGACCTAGGGAACTCTTTATCTAGGTTTTCCTACGGAAGCTAAGCGCCGGGACCATGGTACCGGTGAAACGATTCTGCTTCCCGTATGTATTGAAGCGTCGTCTATCATTTTTAATTTAACATTTTCCAAACAGAAGGTATCAAATATACATTACGTCAATTTGTGAAATCTATTCGATTTTGACGAATGGTATTCCTTCAAATTCCTTCTAGAGCTACACAATAGCGCATGATTGCTTACAAATCTTACAATCAATATTAACAGTTTTGCACAATTTTGTAGTTACTGTTTACCTTTCAAGACGTGACTGTTTTCGAGGACTACCATATAGCAATATGGTAGTATATATACTTATTCACTTAACACTTACAAAATGAACTTTTTGTATGTAAATTACATACCTATTTATTATATTTTATATGATTTATCTTGCACCCTGTCTATCGCCTTCTCCAAGTGGGTAAAAATGGGTCTTTGAAACCCTAATAAATTAATATTATTATTTTATACAATCGGCTCAAACAGCCAATAATAAATAATGCAATATTTATTGCAGCTATTTGACAAAGAATACTGCTGCTTGTAAGGATTGGAAGCACATACTTCACAAGAAGCACTTTTCCATGTTTTAAAATGGTAATTAATCGTACCCATTGTACTTTTGTGAGTAGGCATGTGGACACTGATTGGCTTGTTGTAACCGAGTGTCGCTAGTGTCGTTATAGTCGGAGGTTACAGTCTCACGAGTCTTTAAAATCGAAAGATAAAAATCTACTCTACATTTATTCTCGCTCGACATCTACTGCGCTTGGTCATTTTATTAAACAACTCAGAGTCTTAATTCTCATTCTAAGTTCTAATCCGATAGTTTTCAATGTAATTAACATACAAGTGACTAATAAATAAGCCGTATAGTAGATACATGGTTGATATTTTACACTATAGGCCACTACTCGAAGTTCAGATAAGTCAACGACAATCGAGTCTTTTGGCCAACACGAGTCTGAAGAGTCCTCACAACACCGAGTCTCGCCAGCCCATCACTATCAGCGGCGCGCACTCCGAACTCGCAGCCTTAACACAGATGTCCTAATGAGTACAGAACTGAATCATTGCTCATTGACACAATGCGCCTGCGATCGGTAACTGTAACTTATGGTTTGTCCAACAAACTACGACTTAAAATTACAGCCTAAGTATTAGATGTAGAAAATTTTACTATTTGCCTTTTGTAACTAAATTAACTAAAACCAATTTCATAATAATTGGCAAAAAGACAGAGCAGTATGTAATAAAAGCGGAAAGGCCACTTAATGTACAAGATTCAAACTGGTATGGATATTGGATTGGTTTGACACAAAATTATTTTATATCTCAAAATTCCGCAGCAGCCCCAAAACGTACTAGCAAAAGTAGGCTGTACTCATACAGAGTTTATCGATATCGAAAAAGACATATTTTTCGAAATCCGTCCCCCGGACTATTTTTAGTCCAGTAGGTCGTGTTTACGACAAGAACCCTTCGCAGCGTCGCCGCCCTTGACACCAGCGCGCGCGCAGCGCCGGGCAGACGCGGCTGGTCATTCCGGTTCGAATATTCAACAAAGTACCAATTTTACTTTATAATGTAAATAATTAAACCACTTAAGCATATTTTGATGCAAATCACAAAAAGTTTGTGAAATCAAATCTGCAAAGATGACTTTGAAAATGGGATTTTACAAAGTTTTTATCCCCTCGGCAGCCCAATGCAGATATAAGCCATAATTTGTTTGTTATAAATGCAAAAAAACATGGTATAATAATTATCAAATATTTGAGATCTAGGATTAAATTTTGACCAATTACCCATACTAGGTAATATCAAGGATAGATTGCGATTTATCTCGGAACAATTATTCGTTCTATTGTTGCCTGGCGCCGGAGGAGAGTGAGCTACTTCACGCTCGCATTCAAACATTCTACTTCAGATTGTATTCCAATAAGGATGTCCGTTTTAGCACCTACAAAGTGATTTATTCAAAACTTAGGTATTAGAGGTATTTTTATAGTTCTTTACTCGCTTTAGCAGTCGGCAGTAATTTTTTGACGTAAGTAAGTAACGATCATCCTAAATTGAATAAAGCATTTTGAATTTGCCCCATTTGAACTAAAAACTAGAAATACAAAATTTGCTATATTACCAAAGTTTTTGAGTTTTTTTGTCAAGGTTCACTTTCTTTATTTAATTATTGGGCATTGTGATAGTGCAGTTTGGTTGCGTGTCGATATTCCCGATGCAGTTTCACAAGAGCACGGCGCGGCGTCCGAGCGCCAACCTCCGGCATTCAGCATCGGTCACTCGACCACCAGGCTGCAGAACTACATGTAGTACGATAGCATGTCACGGTCTCACGGAATATATCCTATTGGACGTTCATTAAAAATTCATTGGATCAGGACCTATTGCAATGGATTTATTCCATCAAAGTACCAAAGTAATGTTTGACCATCACCTAATCATTGGGTGATGGTCAAACATTTGTATTATCTAGTTACTAGTTCGTTGCTTTTCCTTGAATGTTTTTGGAAGATGAGTTTTAACATGTTTTTTCTTTAAATTAAAAATTCCGACTCGAACTATGTGTCAAGGTTCGTTTAATGAATGAGTTTGGGAAAAAAGGAAGTTTAGAACCTAGAACTGTCACAATATTCTACGAAACGAGTGAGACATCCGTTATACCTACTTTTCCAGGTCAATGTTACCATTAATTATTCAAGTTCATTTATATTTTACTCGGGTGCGTTAAATGGGATAAATGTGTTTTTAATTAATTCCAAGCCATGAAATAAATAGCGTAGTTTGATATTAGAATAGAATAGAAATAAGTTTATTCAACAAACTACAGACACACACATAATAACTAAAAAAGAAAATTAAGATAAAAAAAATACAAAAAAAAAACAAAATGCGGGTAAGTACAAAAAGTGATTGTGGGTGTGTGTGCTGCAGTAATCTAAACAGGCCACAACTCAGTGATGTTATTACTCTAGGAGCAAAAAAAATAAAAATAAAATAAATATATTGGGATATTATGACACACTACGATACTAGATAAGTAGATAGTGAAATAAATAAACTGTTTATTTGATTCTACAAACGCTAATATAATATATACAGTTATAGCAATAGATACAGTAATGGTCCGTTAATTAAGGATTTCGAGACAACGACAGTTACAGGCGACTTGTTGGATTGTTCCGTTTTTGGATATTTAATAAATGAGACTTTAATTGTTGCTTGAATGAATTGATTGTGGCACAGAGTCTAATTGGCGGTGGTATATCATTCCAACATTTTGTCGCCTGGAAACGGAAGCTGCCCCTAAAAGTCACAGTTTTGTGTGGAGGTACTGACAGTGGCGGCCGAAAAATTGATTTTGAGTGCGGGTAAATGTAAGTTATAGAAACAGACATTCGGGTTTCTTAAATTTAACTACACCGAATAATATAGTAGCCATATGAAGCCGTCTGCGCGATTCCATATTTAGGATTGATGCGTTGTTTAAGTGCTGAAAGGTGGCTACGAGGGGCAACGTTGAAACAGTACCGACGCGGGCCGTATACAATGTCACCGTTATTTAACACAGACAATATCAGCGATTCGCATAATCTGATACGAACATCCTCAGTTAACAGGCTACGGACTTTATAAAGCACCCTAAGACGAAAGAAGCAGCTTCTGACGACATTAAGTACATGGTTTTCGAACCGTAGCTGGCTATCCAGAACCACACCCAAATTTTTTGCTTCCTCTACCCAGTCAATAGACGTGCCGAGCATGGATATGACAGGATTACACTCTTTAATCTTTGCGACCTGGACCAAAGGGCCAAAATCCTTTGGATTTAATCGGGTTCAAAACAAGTGAGTTTTTGGTATATATTGTATTGTGGATTATATAGTTTCGGTCTGTTTCTAGTTCTTTCTTATCTTTCTCTTTGAAAAGGAAGTGATGCCGAGCCGCCGCCGCGCGCACTCGCCGAGCAGGCAAGCAGTTCGCCGGGTCAATGTCGCGCATTGTCGATATTCTCGCGACGCCTTGCATAACCTGCGGTAATCCGCGCGGAGGATTACATGAGCCCTGTGTGCTGTACTCTGACAAATTGATACTATTTATTTTATGTAAAATCAACTCTCGGATCTTTGTTGAAGTTTGTTCTGTATTATGTACAACATGATTCTCGACATCCTTATCATGAGATGAATCTCAATTCCTAAACTAAAGCTAATGGCATCTTGAAAAGGTCACTGAAGGAAAAAAAGCTAAAAACTTAAATAAAATGTTAATTGCGATATTTTGGTCTCTATAGCGTACTATTATTACAATGGTCGTTCGCTCGTTGATATATTTTCCTTTAACATATTCACTTTGATTCGCTTGTAATATTTATCATACGACTCGATTACATTCACGTTTATATATAATCGAATTTCTATTTATTTTCCTCATCTCTTTTTTTAGTGTGGCATATTATTTTATATCAGTGCCATTCGATTTACATTTAGTATCTAAAGTGGCGCTAATATCTGGGTGTTAATTAGGATTCTCTTAAAGTTTCTGTCGTAATGAGTTGTGATAGCATCTCGCGGCGCGGGCGCAGGTCGTGCGCTTCACAAATGTGGCCATTGAGAAGTGTGTCAATGTCGCAAGTCTTCCTGGTTTTTGTTTGTTTCATCAATTTGCAGAGAGTCTAGGACGAAAAGGTTTATATGTCAGAAATATATGGTGGTTCAGTTGTTGCAATCGTCAAAAGTTAACTTTTTAAGATATTTTTGAATAAATGGCTTGTGTCCTCAATTCAAATTGCAATATTTAGAATTTAAATTGTAATATGTGTTTCTTGTAAGCTTAGATAGTAAGTTTTCTTGTAATAATTTTAAAAGTTGTTCACGTCACCTATCAAACAGGTCATATTGTTCTCCTAATTTCGTTCTCTATGAAGTTATTACGAGTTAATATTGTTGCCAGTTTCGTTTTTCTGTTTTCACTTCACACTTTTCTCATAAAGTCTATAGAAACTGTGCTGCATTGTAATGGTCAATTGACTCAGTAACCCAACCGATACAGGACGAACGGGGACGGACGGGGACGGACGGGGACGGCAAAGAAAGATATTTCACGTGTCAGTCGATGTAGCGCTGAGATGACACGCCGTGACGCAACAAGGTCGCGGGTGTTGCAGTGACCTGCGCCTGCGCCTGTTTGTACACATGTATGTATATGCATGTGCATGCAATTCATTGGCTTCAAAAAGCGCTTAATATATGATTTTTCAAAACAAGAAGAAATCTATCAAGCCTGTACACAGGTACAATTCTTCTGTCGTCTTAGAATCGTGACCAATTCCGACCTAAAGCAATACCGATTTGGACAACAAGATCTGGATAAGTAAGATGAAAATAGAGTACTCAAAGCTCATACAGTACGCAATTATTTAAGTACCCTTCTAAAATCATAGTAATTTAGTGAGAATGAGCCTCATTTGGACATGCCCCTGCAATTTTAATGGTGTGCTGTTTTTATACAAGTAATAATATATCTGACGATTACGATCTACAATTCATTTGTATTTAACTTGATATCAAAACTGAATGAGAATCACTTAGCTGCCCATGTGCAAAATGTTGGAGATCGTGACCGCTGGCTTAAATTATATTATACTTTAACATGTTACAGTGAGTTCTGAAATCGTTGCGATACAAATCGCTAAAAACAAGTGAATTTTCTGTATTATGTACATTTTCAACGTAACTCTTATTAATATAGATAGTTTTCTTGAAAACATTCATGTTCAATTGATAAACGTAATATTTTACTGATTAGTAGTAAAAATATTAAAAATTTAAAAACTATATATTATTAATTACTTAAAAAATTAAACGCGCACGAACATTTTATAAATATGCTTGAAGCCGTGTGGCTTCACTAAGTAATTAATAATGAAACGCGAAAGTAAAAAAAAGTAACCGATTCATTTACGATATCGATTTCAAAGTTGTGAAAAGTTCAAGTCTGTATTTACGTAAATATGAAAACTAAAAATATTTCATGAAATAAAATCTACAGCTGTAACAGAAGTAAATTTTCAGAAAACTGTTAGTTTCGTTCGGATCTTCGGGAACCGAATATTTCACTACACGATGCTGAAGATGTAAGCATTCACACTCCAATTTATTTTATAAATGTATCTCTCACCTCCATCTCAAACACTTATAGCTAATAAATAAATATTCCTCACCATATTTCCTGCACTGCTAACACAAACACATATTCACACACGAGCGGCCGGTTCGCCGCGAGGTCCGTATCGTTTGGTCGGCGCGGGCGCATCACCATACAATATATACGAGCTACGCGCCGCGCAGAGTCCTGGAGATTCAAGGTCATCCTTGAAATTTTCAAGTGCTAAGGACACTGGTCGGCCTTCCATTCTCATGCATTATTTATTTCCGTGACACTTACAAAGTTTCAAAACATTTGGAATATCTAACCGTAAATCCTGTGAGATTGTAGTATAGCTATTTCTGATTTTCATCATTATGATATTTATTGGCTAAAACAATGTAGCTCTTAATAATGTCGTGTATAAAGTTGCACGTGCTGTATTCAGCAAGGTATCCTCGCGCTACCACGCCGCCTCCGCTCGGGCGGCGTTGTAGAATCGATTTATAAGGAGCTTATATAAACGAAATTGAGTGGCTTATGTAGCTTAACTTCTTTAACTGATACTTATTTTACAAAAAAACGTCTATACAGTACATTGTTGAGGAGATCTCTCGCTGCGAGCCATCTTGCTAATTACAATAACGCTATAGTTAAATACGCTAGTTTCAATGGCAATCCATTGGAACTAAAACCACGTGTACAGTTTCCCGACCGTGGAATTCCCTCGTCGGAATCCGATTCTAGGTGCACTATCAGATAATTCGTATCATAATTACGAGTATGCATTGTCAACTACACCAAATTACGTGTGTACAAAACTTAGCTCTTAAAATGGAGTCGCAAGATTTCACCCGAGCAAATAGTTATACATACTTTGTAAATTAAATAAATGCGTATAATGTAATATACTCATAACAAACTTCTGAATTGTTCAGCTTCCCTGAGACTGCATTACCGAGTGGAAGGCACGCTGCAGCTGAGTCGATCCAAAAAGCGACTGCAAATACCGTATTGGCAGAAGGATAAATAAAGCCATTGCAGTGTCTGCTTCTTTTACAAAAACAGTTACTTTCAACTTAAACGCAAGTTACAATGATGCCTGTTCATCTTGAATTTCAAAAACTCTCAAGTTCGTTTATGTTTCATGCGCCCGCTGTGAGCTGTGATCTGCGTGGGCGGCACAAGGATTCCATGACAATAAAATACGTTATAACAAATCTGATGAATAATCAAATTTCTCCCGAGGTCCATTTTTAACAGTATCTACATTCCTCTGTACCTCTGTCCACGTCCTAACAGTGTATATGTATTAAAATCCGCCCAGCGGTTTTAGACAATTATCCGAACTTTAAATACCAAAGGTACAAGGTTTGCTTTCTTTCTAGATCCCTTAAAACTAGTATTAAAAAGAAAAAAGTGACCTTCCCCAACCCACTACGAGCCTAAAGGAGCCAGCTGCTCTCTCGACCAGCACGATTCGATTTAGACTTTTCTGTCGTGGTTCGCTCATACAGTTTTGTAATTTACTTAGGCATATTTTTGTTTCTTGTTTCAGGTAAGCGCACGTGCATAAGTGAGTTAATAATAATTTAAAATCATACTGTTTTTATAATAATACAATTTTATTGCAGGTATTAATACTTCGCTGTCAATTAAAGCTTCCATTATCTTCTTTTATTTTACAGCCGTAACCTTTTTGTATATTCAACTAAAGTAACTTATATTAATAACTGTATAAAATTTATTTATTCAAATAAATATTTATTTATGTATGAGCACTATAGATATGTGATATGATATGCATATATTTATAAACTGAACTCATCAGTAATCTTAATTTATTTGATAACCTTTAAACTATGTGATCGTTTTTAATAAATGTTAAACGTTGGGCTATTGTCGATGTTGACGATGTAGATCGACTAATACGAGTATATTACGGTGTTACGTGTCTCTATCTACACTTCAACGCCAACTACAATTTAATTTTACTATTTTTCGGAAAACCTTGATTTAGTGTCCACCTACATAAGCAATTCACAAGCTATCCAGGGTATAGAGGCTCCGTCAGGTTTAATTTATCAGATTTCTTGTCAACCGCAAGTCAAATTACCCTGCATGGCCGTCTGTGCCACGGAAATAGCGACGAACACGCAATGAAATTGGATATAATCATATTTATGTCGACTGTACGGGAATGACAGATAGCCTTACTAGTAGTATTGTATTATTACTATAAAATGTACATGTTAGAAATAGTGTAAATAGTATCATCAGTCTTTGTTACCTTTAGATGCAAAGAAGCCCTATTTAATATTTTATGTATAATTATTTGTTATCTAGTATTTTTTTTCTATTATAACAAGAGAAGTTTTTAAATTTAGAACATGAAACAAAAGCATCACGGGTTTATTACAATTTTTAATTATATTTTGATCTTGATGAGATGCTAAATAGGAGCTTTGGTTTCCTTATGACTGACTTGTTGGCTATCTAGTGTTACAACAGAGAAGGATGGGCGATCCGTTCTCGTTTATTGCCATTCAGATATGTTGATAGAACTAGTTTCAGCCATTTGCTCTTAGATTTTATTGTTTTTGGGCTTCATTATATTTTCAATACGTAATATTAATATGTATGTGTTTTATAACGAGTACTAAGAAGCTGCATAAAATGATGCTTAACGAATTAATTCCGTAGTTTGGACCGTCTAGGAAACATCAAGTTATTTAGCATAAGATTGCGATTGTACTGATTTAGTTACAATATTATTCTAATAGTTGAATTGATCACTTAAGTCTGTCTATTCAGCTTTCACGGCTGAATCGCTGGACTGATTTTAATGAAATTTGGTATTGGCATGTATGTAGTTCAAGAACCCCGTTCAAATATAGTCGAACACTCGAACGTTGAATTTCTTCAAGATACATCTGTGATAATCATGGTTATAATTTGTGGAGGAATGGTTTCTTCTAATAAGAGTATGGCGAGCAGCTGCAGTGGTGGAGAATTTCCAAAACTGAATGTAACCGCTACATCCATAATTTCGGCCAGGGTCGAACTTGACCGCATTTTTGTCACGTTACACCTTTTGTACTGTTTTGTATATATTGAACGAAGATGTTCTTTTGTCTGTCTGACACTGTGGAGTTTGCGGACCGAATAAAATGATATTTTAATGGCGCCGATTGGGAAACAAACGCAATGGCGACTCCGGTCTGTGTTGTCATGAAAAATGTGAATATCGTATTTTTTTTTATGAAAATAACTTGAAATGTTAGTTGAGGAGAATAACAAATCTTAATAATGCATTATTTACTATTATCATTTTGAAAATTGCATTTCCATTTTTGAAGAGAGACTCATAAAATGTTTGATTTACCTTTGTGTTTAATAAAAAAGCGGGACGTAACATGTCATGCCGTCCTATAGGACGGCACACGATGCAAGAAGCGGGAGTGGGAGACGTGAAATGGAACGGAGAAGCGTAGTGGAAAATGAGCAAGGCAAGTAGTGGAATACGGGGCGGGACACATTGCGAAAAACGTGATGGGACAATATGCAGGTAACGGTACGGGATGTAGGTAACATTGCAGAAAGTGGAATTGGACAAGTTTTGGTACACAGCCACGTAACGGGAAACGGGAAATTGAACTAAACACATTTGATTGCAAAAATACGAATTTAAATCATATATGCTTACCAGTCTTACAGAATACACGATAACAGAATTAGATGTTACTTCATTTTCACGCGGACGAATCCGCGGGAATAACGCGGAGATACGCGGCTAGTACAATATAATAACATGATTGGGCTCAACATTGTTTAAATTATTTTATTTTGGCATTTCTTTTAAGCAGTGGTCGGTCCGGAATACTAGTAGCTTTATGGATATTTTTAATTTTTTAGAGAGACTAGAGTCTCTCTGTGCATTTTTTTGGTTCTTTCTCGTAAAGCTTGGGAGTCTAAGATTGGCTTTATTTTGTTTGGGTTTACTCCTGCTACTTTTTTTTTCATTGCCTCTTTGTGCTGCTGAGCTGTGATTGAGATCAATAATAAGGAAGACTGAAAGCTTCAAAAAGAAATATTAACTACTTGCTTGATGGATGATGTACAAAATGTATAAAAATATTTATAGTAATATTTTTTAAAATCAAAAGTCAGTGTTTGACCTGCCATATATATATTTTTACCGTATCGTATCAGATACAATAGGCTAATAAAAACAAAATTACAAATATATTCGATTTAAAAACATTTATAAAACGTGTTTGTTCGGGAATTCTAGTTGAGTAATACAGGTCAAAAATAGCTAATGCTTATTTTGTAAACGTATGTTTATTTTTATTTAGAAAAAATAAATAGCAGCCATATTATATCCACTAATGGTTAAACAAAATATTTTGCTACACAAGAATGCGATGCGACCGTGTGGACTAGGGCAATAACACTTACAACACTGCAAACTCTACAGAGCCCTTTATGTTTAGGTCATCCATATATATTTACACAAAAAAACTTGTCACGAGAACTCGAGAACTAAGGTACAGCAATAAATTATGTTAATTCGCTCGTAGGTGCGTAAATATTTCTAAATCCATCATTTGACATTCTCTGCATGGGCTCACAAGAGATTCGTAACCAAGGATTTAGTTATTTCATAATGAGTATTAATATTATTGCGAGAAATCGCACCATTAACTTCTTTGTTCAATTCCTAATCTCCATTCACAAATTATGTTTGATGTTCAATTTGTTGTAACGATGAGTTACACTGAATGAAATCTTCTTTGCCAAAATCTTCATAGCCCTTTAGTTCCTTCCTCAGGAATCGTACTATATATTGAATAGGTGAAAATTTAAATTCAAAAAATTAAAAAAATATATTAATTGTGTAGCTGAAGTGAAACAAATGTTTACTATTATAAATATTTCTCAATTGTATAAGATTCTTGGTATTGGTTATCAGCATGATAGTTTATTATCAACTCATCAATTCTCCTACCTACTTAACTCAACAACAAGGAAATCAAGTAAATTGATAGTAATCTTGAACTTTTAGAAAATTAATCAAATTCAAATCTTCACCAAATATGGCATTGCTCTGGGTCAAAATAGTTATCTGCGTGTTATATAAAACAGATAGAAGTCGAGTTCCAGCAATTCATAAATCAAATTATGAATATTAATAAAAAAATGCAATAGTTTTGACTCTTCAGTCCATAAGCTGTTTTTACAGCTTAATGTTTTAATAATCCAAATGCCAAATGTAGTAATTTTGTTTCACAGTTAAATGTTTAAATAATAAGTTGATTAATTACTAGATTAATGGAAAACATCATTAGAATTATTAGAATATAATTGAATTAAAAGTAATCAATTTGAGAAATGTACAAGTACTGTTGTAGGAGCACCACACGTTATACTTATTAAGGAAGTGATTTCGTGATTTTACGGGAAATTGGGGAAGTGAGCACTATTTCAACTGTACGAGTGGTACGGGCGGCCCGACGCGATTTACGCAACATTATGTTAATTTAAAAATTTTGTAAGGCTCTCCATTTGTTACAAAATATAATACTTTTCTTTACATTAAGTGATTTCAATCAAAGCCACAATATCGTATTAATTGCAGTGAACTAATCAGAACTAATAAAAAGAGCATCGCTACGTAATTCTCGTTATAATTCCAATAAAACAAGCTATATCCATATAAGGGGGACCACTCAACCCGTGACGGTCGCGGCATCCTGGCCGGATGCCTAACTAAATGCTTTGCAGAAATTCCTCGTCAGTACTAAGAACTTCACCCATGTGTCACATCTTTGAGATCAACCACAATAGTTTTAGTTTATAGCCACATATCGATCAGCATAGTATTCCAAGTTGTAACCACTAAGTGTGTCTGCTTTAGAAGGAAGGTTTGAAGCGGTTGCTGTCCATTTGTCCAGTGCAATGATTGTCAAATCAATGGCAGTTCAATTATCCAAGACCGTTTCTTTGAACTGGGTACGACTATCACTCTTGGTTTCTGAATGATTTATAGTAATAATAAATAACTAGAATTAAGGTAAAGCACATACGGAACGGCATAGTATACCAAGGTATACGCGCGCTACTCCAAGCTGCTTATGCTTACATACTAACTTCGTTGGCTCAACCACTCCATTAATATGTTGGCCTCCGATACTAGAATTTTCCACTCTTTTCTATTCTGAGCCATTTCCTAACAGTCGGATTTTAGAGGACATCCAAGTTTATTAGCACACCATCACTCCAGCGGTACTTGGGATGACAGGTCGTTTCCTTCTTGGTCGTCTTTAGTGTTTTATTTCAGCAGAGAGAAGAATGTATGTTAAGTATGTGATATTTTTGGAATATTATGTTTCTAGACATAATTTATTGCAAGTAGTAGTAAAATATACAAAATAGTCTTGTGTGCAACAGACAGAGATATGAATTACTCGTAAACATGCGGGTTGCGACAGGGGTTGCTTGATTTAGCGGCGATTGTAGGCAGCTGGTAGACGTTGCAGTCGGGTCACAGATGCTATAAGGACATTCTAACAATCGCATGATATTCGAGAAAAATAAAAGTCTGTAGATTCTATAATGATTTTGTAATCCGAATTTGGAAGGTCATGCCTAATTCTAGCTCGTATTAGAATAATAACATGATCTAGGTTACTAAATTTGATATTTCTTCAAAATTATTAGCAATAGAACGCACTGATAGAATTATATATGTGCATATTTTGGAAGCAGGGTCGCCGCACAGCGCGGGTCGGAGGTTTTGTAATGTCAAGCGTGAGCGTGACCTGCGAACGCCTATTTTTAATTCCCAAGAGCACCACTGAACGTTTCGGTTTAAGCGATACGGTGGCAAAGACACCGGTTTTAGTGGTACTGAAAAGTTAAGTGATAATTTCCGTGTCAATAAGATACTGGATGAATTGTAATGCTATCTAGTTAGTTGCAAAATTATGTATACTGAAATATGTATTTATTTATTTCAAAGATTCCCGTAGTTTGGATCTTGGA
Source organism: Plodia interpunctella (assembly GCF_027563975.2). NCBI lineage: Eukaryota > Metazoa > Arthropoda > Insecta > Lepidoptera > Pyralidae > Plodia > Plodia interpunctella. The sequence goes on along the minus strand of NC_071299.1, from coordinate 11,638,602 downwards.
ACATTACATTTGTCACCCCCAGTAGAACAGTTAGTCACGACAAAGTTAGACAAAGAATTAATTAAATAGAATTTTTCTAACTTTAAAATAATTGTGTCTATCCTAGGACTGTTTTACTGACTGATTAAAAAACTAAAGGACTTTATCTTCCAGATAAACTAATAAGTTAAAAAAAAATTAATTAGATATTTCAATATGGCGTAAACTCCACCGATAAGAGCATAGCTCTTAAATAAGAAAAAGAAGAATTTCAATGTCGAAAAAATGCGGCGAAAAATGCGGTTTTCAGGCCTCTGTAGGGAAAGGGTTATTCATTTATTTATAACAAAAGATTTACATATTTTGAATAATCATATCAAAATGCTTCAAGGTCGCTCAATCATCATCAATTACAATAAAATTGTCACGTTCCGAGTTATTGCCATTTCAGCGTTTAGTTTTCAGTCGTAAATTAGCATTGACTACCCGAAAATGGTGTTTGTTCAAAATATATTTTTTTATACCGTTATTTTAGTGTTAGTAAGGAAAAACCTTGGAGACGTCGCAGTGTTATTGGAGTGCTCGGGTTTGTGACATTGCTCGTACAGACAGACTGACATCTTTTTCATTGAACAGTAAAATAACATCTATTAATTTAATAATTATACATTAAGAAATATGCAATCGCTGGATATAAAATTTACAAGTTTGTTTGTTAAGTGATGAATATTTTTATTATGTTTATTTATTTACGAATGTTATGATTTTTATATATGGATCTCATTACTGAATTTATATTTTTAGTAGATTCGATCTCTGCAAAAGGACAATAGGCTTTCTTCTCGACAAAAAAGTAGTTTGTGCTCACGTAGAAAAGAAAAGAAACTTGTCTTAAATAAGATTTCTTAATACTGAAATAACAATTTAACAAAAAATCAATTATTCCAAAGGTCAAAGCTACTAGGCCTGAACATTGAGTTTCACATTCGGCCGCATTATCACATATATTATGATTATTATGCGAATCGCAAACACGTAACTAAAGTGTCTCAATGTCACCGGGGCCGCGAAGATGCCACGGAATGCGGAAATTTTGGTTTATGATCAATATTTATATCGGCGATCGTTCTGTCTCGTGCCGACTGCGACCCTCTGTATTACGACGACGTCAAATTATGGGCGAGATCCCAACTTAGTTGTCCCAACATGGTATCTGTTATCTAATCCTTCATTCTCTCATCACTTCGATAAATTTAGTGTTATTATATGGACGTTTTATTATTAATATTATTAATAAATAGAGCGATGTCTGTGGATCCGAGGGTGTATCTTATATAACATCTCATTTTACACTGTCTCAGTCCCTTCATATAATCTTTCTCTTCCTTCTATTATACTCCTCAACAATATATTGTTATATTAACACTAATAGGTGTCTGATCTACGCCAGAATTTAATGTTTTCTACATCATTTTGAGGATCAATTTTAGTGTATTGCTTCAATAAGTAAATAATATTCAATAATTATTACTAATATTAATATGGAATTATTACTACTAAAATACACAGAAATTTATTGACGAAATAAATAAATTATCTTTTTTTTATTCAATATTAAAATAAAATCTTTATTTAAATAAGAGATAAAGCCATTTAATTTTTTTGTTCTAAAGTCGCTGGCCTTCTTCATGACTTAGATGATAATTCTATTCTGCAAAGTGAAAATAAGTATTTTGATTTTATACGACATAAAATTCAACCTAAAATGTAAGCACGTAAATTTTGATACGTAATTCACAAGTTAAACATGTATTTATTTAGTATTTTTACAAATAGTAGGTAGAATTATATTAACTCAACAGATTACAACTGTTACTACACAATATGCACATACAACACAACAAAGGACTTGTAATCTAGTTTGAATCTAAATAATTTAAAGTTCAATAAATGACAAATATTACAAAACATCGATGATTATAAAAGCACTACAATAAACGATCAATGACTCTGAGTGGAACATCAAGTGCTCTTTGATGGGGATTAACGTAGAATGAAAAATAAATCAATATAATTGTCTTTTTTCCACATCTCGAAATATCCATAGTATAGATTATTTTGAAATATTCATAATGTCCTGTTTGCTGCTACGTCTAGGAAATAAATCTCTTAAATCGATTCTAGAACACCATCCGAACACCTGCCATAACCAACAGCCTTGAAATATGTTTCATTTAATGAAAGCCGGTATGCAAATGGCGGTTACGAAATAGGTCGAAGATTCACGGCGTTACGGGTTCCGACTGAACGGTTCCGGCGCCGGCCGCACCGCCGCACCGCCGCACCGGCCGCGTCGCCGCACCGGCCGCGCCGGGTGATTGTAAGGTTACTAGAACAGGATGTATCAGACAGGTGGTTTTTGAATTGTCGATAAAAGTTTATAAACTAAATTAATAGAACACCTATATATGTATTTTGGGATGCAGACACCATATTCAAAATTTTTATCGGAGTAATATCATCAAGTATAAATATGGCGAAGAATGATGAGAAGAGCCGATCTCAAATGAAATGGTATAGGCAAAGAGAGAGAAATTCACTACGGGCATTTCCGTATGTCTGTTAGACATTTGATTAATAATACATTGTTTAAATATTGGCTTTAATTTTTGCACTATGTAGGATAGATTGTCATTGTTAATCGATTCCCGTCGGCTCTACACGGGTACTTGTCTTCACTCCTCAATCAACGCATCGCTTAAAATGAAGCTATCAAGGATCAGTAGCTGCGGCTAATTGCGTAACATTGTTGGATTGCAGCCATTAAACTTTTGCACGAAACAGCAAAGTTGATAAAATGGATAATAAACATCTGAATTAATACGAATTATTCGCATTTCCTTAAACTTTAATTCAAGATTAATTTTACTTATTTTAATAAACAAATTAAAATTCCGAATGACTTAATTTATCCTTTGCGACGAGGAAAAGAGAAAGAAATTGCTGAAATTCTCGGTACAAGATGCTTCAATCGCTACTAATTCAGTGCCCGCACCCGAGATGTTTGCAAATTTTTTGCATACATTGATTTTGCAACGAGCGAGAGTTATGATATCAATGGGACATCAACTCACAACTGACATTGAGATTCTAAACCAAATTGGTATCCAATGACGAGAAACACTAGTTTGATTCCAATCTAAATAATCAAGTTATTTAAATTAAGTCGTTCGCAATGCTTGTCTGAGCGTGTGTTTTTGTGAGTGTTAAAAGTTCATCTTCATATATTGAGACAATTACACAAGGACATTTTTTAAATAACCCTACCATAAAAATCGGTATAGTTTTATATATTTACGAGTATATATTGAATGTGGCTGTTTGTTTATATTCATTTGGGCGAAAACTTTGAAAACATGAAATTTTCCCACCACCAAATAGCGCGATGTGTTTGGCGTGACGGCGAGAGTGAGACGTACCCTCCGCATGACGATCATTTAAGTAATACCTATTCGAATGCTAACTTTGTGCTAACTTACAGCTGGCTATATAAATATAGGATGAACTAAAGTATTTTACACGTTTTTAAGGGTATATAAATCTATAATATAAATCTCCTCTTTTTTCCTGACGCAATCGTTTCAGATATATTCATATTTGACTGTGTGTTCATAATACAGTACAATGAATAGTACTTGCGTACGCCACAGCTATCCCTCCTGTCCCCGCTGACAACAACCCGGCTATATGCAGTTACCTTACAGCTAAAATCACGCCGTACAATCAGCTGAAGCCACCGATACGTTTCCGAATGCACCGCGAGAGTGGCTCTAACTTTGGCGTCTTATCTCAGTGCACTGTAGTGCATATCTACACGTTCGTTTCGTGAATTATCTAAGGAGTATCCGACTTGTGTTTGCGGTGTGAAAATTTGTAATGTTCTTATGTACGTTACTAGCTCCAGGTGATTTATTAACCCAGTTTCGAAGAACCTGTGGAAATATACAAAAAACAATATTGTTCATTTTATATGACGCCTAGATCTCCAGATAGAAGACGGTTACTCCATCTTCACCTAGGAGATCGTCATTTATAATCTAAGTATTTGATATGATTTCTGCAAGGTTTTGCCTATTTGGAGGACTCCCTGTAGAGACAATCTCCCAAATATCAAGCTTTATCGATCTCGTCTCGTATAAAAGTTCAATTAGAATGAAATCAGAGCCGCGAGTCAAGGCGACGGCCGGAGACGTTCAGTGTAACGTAAATGTCAATGGATCGTGCGTTGATGTAATATGGATTTTATTGACCGCCGGCGCCGCACAGAGGATACGGAGACCAAGCTTCGTCTTATAAAAATAATTCATTTATTTTTATTTTTACAGCCAAATTACCTGTACTTCTTTCCGCACTGTTTACTGTAATAGGCACTACTATTGAAGTACTATGATACAAACTTATAATAAAAACATTGTCATAGGCTTTCTGTCAACCTGACTAAAATCCATAAATATTGACTTTAAATAATTAGCAAAATGTTATTAAAAAATTAACTTAATTTTTGTCATAATTCATGATTATTTGCAACATATACTTGAACAAGGTGGGTGTAGAAATAGAAAATTAATACATTTTTTAAATTACAAAACTAATGTGTAATATAACTAAACACAAATATTGTTAGAAAAAATAACTCTTCTCTGAAGTCTCTGTCTCCTCTACAAAGCTTTGCTAGAGTGCTTTAAGACATTGTGGTGCAATTGTTGGAAGACAAATTACTGCTTTATTGAATAGCTTTGGATTTAATATCCTCGTTGTAAGAGTTGCAATCACATTGATTAGATCTATAAAAGTCCACTTTGGCATGAAAATTAAATATTTTAAAACTGCAAAATTAACAACTAATGTTATCATACAAGGTAAGTATCTGTGTCTTAAATATTTTTACACCAATAGGAATTTGACACTTGAGTAATTATAATATGAAAAATTAGAATGAAATCAATGATTGTTGTCATTAAGATGAGTTTGGGCCAGAGGTCAACTCGACCTTTCCGGAAGCAAGGTCTTGTTGGGCAACCGCCGCTCGCCGCCGCGCGGACCCGATACTGTTTGCAGGATTGCTCACGACACACATGTGACAAAATATTCCCAAATTAGATTGATGTCATTCGAACCAATTCAATACAATATACACACATATATACACAGACACTAGCACCCCTTGTTTTCTAGTTACCTTCCTTAGAATAATCCATGAAAAACCACCGGTGGGTTTTTGTACGATGTTCACCAATAGATAAAGTATTTGTTTATGATGAACCAATAGATCTTATGCTGAGAACCGTACAGACAGATGCAAACGGAGGTCTGTTTATTTTTAATATGTAAGAATAGTGAATAGGTATCGACCGACCGACCGACCGACTGACGGTCCAAACTTTTTATATGAAAGTTCTACACGAAATATGAAAGTTGAAGTTAGTAATTTGAAAATTTGGATTTAAGTTGTTTACAACAAATTATTGAATATGTGTTTCAGATTTTTCTGAAAATTAACCCTCAACCCCTTAAAAAGGGGGATGAAAGATTATATGAGACTGAATAAAATTTTCAAGATAAAAAGCTGAAAATTGGTAAAAATACTCTCATTTTAATTTTTCTTAAAGAATGACCGAGATTTACTATGAAATTCACGCGGGCGAAGCCGCGGGCAAAAGCTAGTGTACAATAAAGTAGGTGATGTTAAATGCAATCAAAATAAGCGTTTAAAAAATAAAACAGAAAATTACCTCGAAACACAAGCGCCTGTTCAACAAAAAATAGTAATTTCATAAATAAGTCTTTGCTATTTTTTACTCGGCAGGTGCACCAAAAGATTCTGTTTTACACTCACATCAACTAGTCACATACTTAAGAATTGACTTGTACAATAAATACCCAAAAAAAATTATATTAGTTATGCAGCTTGCAATAGTCTTCACTCTCATACAACATGATTTTGTTCTTTGTACAATAAACATAATACAAACATAGTTTTCCTGTCCAGATCCATCCATACCGAAATTTATGACGTTTACGGTTTATCCTTCCGCAGTAAAAAAATTTAGATAACCAGCATATGGGCATACAAGGAGGAAGGTTCTTCACTTCAGCAAGTGCCTGTAGCAGGGATTAATTGTCTCCCTAACTCATCCTTAGTTCATATGGAAACTTATAGATGTCGCCAGCGTCCCAGCACCAGCAGGCGGCCGTTGCTGTGAAAGACATCAACGCGATGCTTTGGCTTGTCGTTGAAGTCTTTTGTATGAGAGATGGTATAAAAATATTAATCACGTCCTTATTCCTCGGGGAATTGACAGAGTCTCGAGGTAGGAATATGAGTTAATTCTATTTGAAATTTATATTAATTAATTCTATTTTAATTTATCCTGGTGAAACTATTTAACGGTCGATTTTAATAAGGTTGTATGTATGTATGTATGTTCTGTTGATTCAATATTCTGTGAAACTTATTTGGGTAAAATATTAAAAATGCATATGTTTTTTATGTAATAAATAATTATTCATCACAACGTGAACGTATAATAAGAAGATTTAGATGGCTATATGTAATAAATATAAATAAATATAAATAATAAATATATTAGTAACTATAAATCGCACCCTTCAACAAGCCAACCTTCAGGTCTGGGAGATGCGCTGACTACAGTGTAACATTTTATTTTACACCGCTCATGTTCGGTAAGTAGGTCCTTATTACCCCCAAATGGGGCTTGTACACACCAATTAGCGCTCTAGGGTAATAATGGAGCTAGAAAAGCGGCCCTAGGGCGGTAAGTAATAAAAAAAACACTTCACATCATACTGGCAATAGACATCATGCATCAGCCCAATGACCAAAGAGGTCGCTTCGCAATTCAGCGTTGTCTTCGTTGAGTATAATAGTCATCAATTTTAAATATCGAACGGCGAAGCTCAATTTCGTTCTTGAAAAAAAAATTAAAAAGTTCTTTACTTGGTTCTTTTTAATGACAAAAGGCGGGAATAGAAAACTTATAAATTTTAACTAGGTAATAAAATGTTTTATTCTTCTAATGCCGGTGTTTTTCTATTCGCCTCACAATCGAAATGTAAAGCAGAGCAGTAAGCTCGTGTGTAAGCATCAATTGCACCCTCGGACTACAGGCGCCCGCGCTGCGCTCGTCGCTATCTCGGGGTGCAATTGATGCCTTACAGCCCTTGGCTGCTAATCTACTATTATTTCACATACTAATCTTGCGGCCCCGTGGTTGAGTTGTGCTACGTTGTTTTGACATCTCTCCGCGGCAAATGTGCTTGAGCTTAATCTTTGGAAAGGAGTAAATCATAATCAAGGTCTATTTTCACAGCAAGCGGTGGAAATGGTTATCACCGGACTCTCCATTTCTTCCCGTGGATATTGGACAACATTACTTGACAGCTGATAGTTAACAACAACGTTTCCAAAGAAGTTAACCCTTGGCAGTCGGTCGTAAAATTACAAATTCAAATTCTAAATTTTTGAATTTTGAATTTGAATTTGATGCCCTGAAGCCCAGAGTGCACGTAAAATTCAATCTATAACCTATCAATTCCCGCGCGGTCCGATCTGACGTGATCCTATTGTTGTTCAATTGTTTTAATTATCTTCAAGATCCAAGGATTCATTTCTAAGATTAACCTGTATCACAACCATAAGTTATACCGAGACTTGGAGAATAAGAGTAAAAGAGAGGTGGTCACCGGCCCTCTATATCTGTTTATTTCTAGTTGGACTTGTGGCGGGCGCGGCCCCGCGACCTTCACGGATTAACCGACACTGCGCTTAACTGCCCGCAATGCCGTCGGGGCTGTAACCTTTCGGGATGAATTCTTTATCTCATCAATAACTACTTGTTTACTTCTTTTAACGCTATCGATCTCACTGAGCACTTCAGTTTGTTTTAATTTTTTGTAATTCTATTATTCCTACAAGCGCACGAAATATTTTATAGTCTCTATTTTGTGAGTATTTTTATTTCGTGATTGTACTTAAGTAGTTTCTTCTTCTTTGCAATTTTTTCCAATGTTGTGTTTAATGCAGTGCGCCATGTAGCTAGCTATTTCTCTCCCACATACTGTATTGGATGCTATACTCAGTCTCTTAGATCTTCCTCCATGTTCTGAAACCTCGGTATTGCGGTTGACTCGTTAGTCTTGTCACAAAGTAAATACATTGTTGGCACGCGGACTTTCCCCTTGTCTATCCTGGTGCCTATCCTGGTGCCAATCTTATCAAAATTGATATTTAAACAGTACGCAAGTACTTTAATTTTGCGATCACGTCCTACGGTGGACGGATGGAATATGTAAGTTCACATAATTGATTGATCCGCTGATTCATTGTAATGTGTTAATGAAAAATATGGGAATCGTCACTCGGTTTGGGTTTAAAACGACAGATGAAACATTGTTGCTGTAAATGTTTCAATAAGAACACTTAATGAAAAGCAGTGCAAGAACCAGAAATAATAGATTTTAAATAATCATGATTAGGCCATTAGAACTGCATTTTATGTTTGTTTAAAAAATTAATGGCCCTGGCACACCTAATGCGTATTGCAGTACGTACTTATGCAGTACTATTGTGCAAGTATAATTATACATTCGGTGTGCACGGACCTTCAGAATCAAAATCAAAATCAAAATCAAATCATTTATTCAGAAATTAGGCCTTCACAGGCACTTTTTCACGTCATAATCTAAATTAAATGATACTAAGCTACAAACTACTAGCATTTCGGAACGACCACTGCTGAGAAGAAATGCCGAAAGAAACTCATTCAAACAGTGTTGGTCCCTATTATGCCAGAAGGGCTTACCATTTTTTATATATAAATTTATGTATAATTTTTTTGTTATAATTTTTTATCAGTAATATAACATTAAGTACATAATAAAGTACATGGTCAAAAGGTATACTGAAACATATTATGATTGTGATCAAGTGCTGATGAAAGGAAAATATATATATACTTATATATATATGTATAATTAACCAAACAAAAAAAAACTTTTAATAAAAGATCGAGCTGACCAGTTCCCCCGGCAGCACCCGTTCACGAGTTGACGCGTGAGTGACATTGTGACAGAGTGACATCGCGAAGCTCAACCACAATAGAGGGAACCTCCCGACCCGATCCACGATGCCGCTACCGGTTTGACCATTTGAATGTGCATGACATATTCGATCTCCATAATCTAACATAATAGATACCTATGTTACTTTCAGACACTTGGAGATCACAAATCACGTATATGTTTTACAATAAATGTCAAAATATATGTAATAAACATGTCAAGAAAATATATAAATAATAATAAAAAATAAAAAAAAATTAAAATCAAGTGTGAGAGGTGGAAGTTTTAGGAAGGGTCCAAGGTTTTTTATCATTTAAATAGTCGCTAATCGTGTAATAAGCATTAGCCATTAAAGCATTTTTAATATATGATTTAAATTTTGGCATTGGCAAGTTAATAGCCTCTACAGGGAGTTTATTGAACAATTTAACACTTTGACCCACGAAAGACCGCCTAACCTTTTTAAGTCGGAATCTGTTCATACAAAGTTTATGCCTATTACGAGTGACTACACTGTTAACATCGCTCAATGTTTTATACAGGTGTAAGTTAGATTTAACAAAAATAAGTACGTCGAAGATGTACTGAGATGCAACAGTCATAATATTTATCGATTTGAATAATTCTCGCAAGGAATCCCGTGGCTTAAGCCCATAAATAAAACGAATTGCTCGTTTCTGTAAAACAAAAATTTTTCCTATGTCAGCTGCATTACCCCATAACAATAATCCGTAGGACATTATGCTATGAAAGTAGCTGTAATACACGAGCCTAGCTGTTTCGATGTTTGTACACTGTCTGATCCTTCTCACTGCAAAAGCTGCCGAACTAAGTTTTTTGGCCGTGATTTCAATATGTTTATCCCACTTAAACTTACTATCCACAGTAATGCCCAAGAACTTGGCACTGTGTACCCATTCTAATACTTTACCATTAACTACTAAAGGAATATCAAGTTGGGGTGCGTTTGAAAGAGAGAACTTAATACACTTGGTCTTGTCTGTGTTTAAAGCCAGGTTATTAGTTGTAAACCATTCAAGCACAAGTGACATAATGTTGCTTACATTGTTATAATTTCTACTTTTTCTATCAACTTTAAACAGTAGTGACGTGTCGTCAGCAAATAAAATTACATCACACAATTGTTGGGCAAGACAAGGAAGATCATTTATATAAACTAGAAATAGAAAAGGACCAATAATGGAGCCTTGAGGCACGCCCATGTGCACAGGAGCGCTGTTAGAGGCTGCTCTATTAATTTCTACTTTCTGAGTTCTATTGTCTAAGTAAGAAGATAGTACATCAAGGGCCGCTCCAGTGACACCATAGAATTTAAGCTTATTTTTCAGTATGTTGTGGTCGACACAGTCAAAAGCTTTTGAAAGGTCACAAAATACACCTATAACGATAATTTACTTTAAAATTTCCTTACCTACCTACCTATAAAGATAATTTACTTTAGAATTTCCTTAATTTAGAGTGTTTGTTGGCGTATATTTATTTATTTATTTACAACTTAGACAAATTCGTTAGGCGTTTCATTTAAACAATAAATTATTTCATTTTGCACATTGTACTAAAGTCATCGCCCTTTAGTAACAGTAAATTTGACACCTTCAAAGACATTTCCAAGTAATATGCGTGGATACGTGAATAAAATACGTAGCTTCCTTAATTAACTATTTATTCAATCTTACATAGCAATATACATATGATACACACGTAAAGGCAAGACATAAATTAATCTTGAGGCTCAAATTCGTTGGTCATAAAGGTTAACTCATGTCGGGGCGGAAATACAAGTGGCAGTGTTCGATTGAGGTTAGAACGAAAAGTTTTATTTTAAAATACAACTCACACTTACTATATATGCATAACCCTTTTATATAAAACACCCACTATGAATAGACAAATATAATAAATTATACAGAGTATGACTCACAAGAAACTAAAAGTCAGCATTTAAAAAGGAGAACATAGCGTATAAAGAAATGAAAAATCTCAGTCTCTCACAAAGGATAGAGGGAAGTGGAGTGAAACACGACGCTTCGAATTAACCTTTCTCTTACATTAATACTGGCATGTCATTGTTACTTTATTTCGGTCTACCACCACCCGTAGCCGCCGTAGCCGTGTCCGTAGTAGCCGCCGTAGGGCCAGTAGCCGTAGCCGCCGCCGTAGCCGTAGCTAGGCCAGCCCCAACCGCCCCAGCTACCGTAGTAGGGGTAGCCACCGTAGCCCCACCCGCCCCAGCCGCCGTAGTGCCCCCCCCAGTGGGACGCCGCAGTTTTCAGGTCCCCCTTGTCGCCGGCCGCGAGGTCCTTCTCTACTTCCACGTCAGGTTTCTCGGCCGGCGCAGGCGCAGCCAGCGCGAGCGCCAGCACACACGCGACTGTGATGAAAATAACCTGAAAAATAGCATTCAGTTTGTTTATTTGTTTGCTATATTTCACGTTTTATCTACTAAATATCAAATTTACGAATACGGTTCTAGTAAAACTGTTCTTGTACAAAAATTCACGCTGTCGCAAATAACATTTTTTTTTATCGTGATACCCAAGAGCGGTCGCTAGAGGAAACCTATTCGACCCAACATCAACCTGGAATAAATTATTTTAAAAGTTTAATAGAATTATAGAAAGAAAAAAGAAAGATAGAAAGGGTTTAGATTTAGACCGACGCGACGACTCGAAAGTAAGCCCAACTATTTTCTTTTTCTCCATGGCCGTTTTATTTGTCATATATGTGATTTAAATTTATATGGCATAAAGTTTTGCATATTGATCAAAAAGGGACTTATATATACTGACGTTAAAATTTTGGGTCTAACCAAAAAACTGACGGCGGCGGTCTAATCTTACTTATTACTTACCGTCAGTTTCAGAGTCAACGGCAAAATTTTAACATTCATTTAATTTCATGCATTAGCCCGGGTCAGATTAACGTGCCGATTAAATTGCCATACGAATCAAAGCATAGCAATCAAAGTTATAGGTATATTATGATTAGTTAAATAAACAGCGGACAAATTTAAAAAAATGTAAAAATAATGTATAATATCGGCCACTTCCTTGCCGCCGTCGTGTCAAGCGAGTAGTTCTCTCGAACATGGAATTGAACACGACACGCATCCAGAATAATTTGTACCTACGAGTATAAATATCTGTATTAGAATACCAAGTACTATTTAATTTTCCTTTTTTAGTCGTGTGAAATACAACTTTTTAATCAGTTGCATAATTGCATAATTTTCATCGAAAATGTTTACTTAATGAACGAGTCTCAGTGAATTATTTTTTATGAAATATCGACTGATGTTGTATGCAAAAATCTGATCTTCATTGATCACGCAACGAGATCTCACGTACGTTTACTAGAATAAATGTTTATAAAATAGTTTCAATATTGCATTACAATATAATCCACGACTACATTACTTCAGAGGCTAACAATATTACGCTGGTATGTTTAAAGAACTAGCATGAAGATTAGTGAAAACAGTTTGAAAGATGAATAGAACATTTTCAAAAAATTACACTTTCGTATTTTCTTTATTTTTGGCGATACATTTTCTTTTTCAAGCACATTATATTATGTATCGTATCTTTCAGCGGATACTCAACATATTTTATATATTTTTCGTTTATTTCTTGAATATCGAGTCTCTACTGTATATTCCAATATAGATTCCTGAATTTATTTTACCGCACTTTGTAAATTTTTATAACTTCAACTGTCCATGTTATGAGATGTGTATAAAGAAACACACCTCATAAAATTGTTATGTTTTTTTTGGCAATATTTGCGATCTGAAACTTTACGAGATGCGCATTGTTATCTGTGTTACCTCACCACTCACATTACATTTTTTTATTATGATTTTTGCGTAATATTTACACATTGTTAATGCGAAAAAAACAAAATAAAAATAGACTTATCAATCAGAATTACACCCACAAACACAAATTCAACGTCAAACTACTCTACACGCGAATATTAAATATTGTAAAATGGAAATTGCGAGTCAGGTCTAGGACTTACTTTCCCGTGCATGTCGCCAGATCCAAGGTGCAGTACTGGTCTCCCGAGTGGCTACCTTCGGCTTATATCCCCTCCGCGCGTCCTAGACTGCCACGGCTGACTGGCCGCTTCCTTCGCCATTGTTGCTGCGTGCCATTGACCTTATCAGGGCTTGGGGGCGATCCATTATGTCATGAGGGAAGATGCTCCTACTTTGCTGAGTAACATAACACTAAGAACCACGCAAATACTCTAAAACTTAATTTGAAAGTCTTAATTTGATCTTATTTGTAGGTCAATTCATTAAGAACAATCTTAAACGGATTTTTAGTTTCATGTATTTAATTAAAATATTTTGTAAGAATTACATATTAATTATTTTTATTTAAACCAAATATTTTCGCTTATATTATGACGTTAATTTTCTTTAAGGGAATAAAAATATATTGGACTATTATATATTAATAATATTTTTATTACTTTTACTTATTACATTATCATTACAAGAAGAAATCAACAAAAGAAAGAACATTTAGGCATGTATCTACAATAATATTTTTGGAAATTCCAGCCCTTAATGAGTAGTGAGAAATTATAGTATCGTGAGTAAAAATGAATACTTAATTAATGCTATTGTTTAATTTAAAGTATATTAAGATTAGTTGGAATTTATAAAAAAACGAAATATATTCTCGTGTGTGGGATGCAGGATGCAATATGTACTTTGTTTAAAATATTGTTTGAAGCGAATGAACCAAGGGTATCAAACTGATCTTACCACACCTACTTACACGGCATCATAATCGTCATTTTCATAAGGCGCAATGTACAGTCATCATCACATACATATACTAATTCATCGCAAATTCGCCGCTATTACTTCAGCCAATCTATTTATGCAGAACCATTTCACACGCTGTCGACGGTACAAGGCAATGAAGGAAAATATACTCCCTTATTTAGCATTTTTTTATTGCGACTGGGACCAGTATCACATATATAATTATCAAGGTGCTTAACCCATTTGCTGGTGGGAATTATCAAGTGTACTTGTTCCCTGTCTCACAAGTTTATAGCGATTTAGAATTAAACGTTTCCCTTTTTTAGAAATAAAAAGTGAGGATAATATTTTTTAAATAAATTAAACATATATCTTAACAAGTTTCAATCAATGCACATTTTTATACATCTTTACTAGCGGCTCGTCCCGGCTTTGCTCAGATAATACCAATAAATTATACACCTTTCTCAGAAATCACACCATCAATTGGTAAAAACCACTTGAAATCCGTGCAGTATAATTTTTGAGTTTATCGCGACCAGACAGACAGAAGGGGCAAAGGACTTTATTATATAATATGTAAAGATATAAGGGTAACAATGAATGTAACATTGACTGATGAATTCGTCTTCTAGATCTTCCACTGGCAATCGGCTTGGGGTTTATGTCCTTGTGTTTATAAATAAATCAATATAAAAAGGTGCAAAAATAGATAAGCGTGATTTATTTACAGATTAATTGGGATAAACATGTTTCAAACATGGTGTATAAATCAATCGTCCCTCAAACAGCCATCGATCCACTCGAAGGTAACAACTCGTCGGCGCCTGCTAATTATCACCTAATTTTACGCTAAATGATTTATGAACACTTAATTAACATCAATGTAATGAGTGGGACGAATAATAACATCGATTTCTGTATTCTTGTAATATTTGCGTATAGAGAAGTAAACCTTTCATTTTACTTTTCATTTCATTTGGTATTTATTATTATATATATTAAATTATAAATTAAGTACTTAATTACGACTAATCTGACATATATAATGCATAATTAATAGTTGAAAATATTTACATGACACGAGCTTGTGTCACCGACTTGAGTGTTTTAAAGTATTAAAGTATGAGGAGTTACGAATGATCAGATATTATTATTTTGCATTCAAGACTATTAATCAATTTATTTTCTCTTACACTAGTTTTTGGCTACTAAACTTTTTTTAATAATCCGGTGTGGATTATACAATTTTGGTATATTGATTAGTAAAATCATCCATCTGAAAATTATTCAGGCAAGTTAGTTCTAAACTAAGGCATTAGTTTTGGAATATGTTAGCCCTTCAACTAATTACCAACTGGGATTTTTTACATTTTGTTTTTTGATAGAATGTCTACTAATGAAAGGAAATTAGATGTCACGCCTGTGGAGAACGCTGCAGACGTAATTATTTTACCTTCGCCATGGAAATGAGATGGATGACGACTTCATCAAACCAACGCTAATTAGGTACTTCTATTTTTGTATGGATCCATTATTTTGCAATTTTTTTCCATATTATTTTTGAATGGAACATAAATCTAGTCTTAAATTCTTAATGCCAAAGTGTAAAATTAAATAATTGGTGTTAATTTTTTACAAGACAACCTAAAAATAAGTCTAAGAATGTAAGATTTCCGGACTTTAACTTCTATATAAAATATTAATTTGACTTTGGCATCTACAATCTTGTGCGCAAGCGTTTAGCTTACTGTTTCTCACGTTGTCTGATACATAGTTTAAAGTTATAAAAAGTCCTTCCTCAATAAATTCCTGTTGATTTATGACGGTTACCAGTCATTATAACGATATCCAATCTAAACAATGAGCAGTCGCCGTGACTCGCGTCGGATTATGTCCGAATGTAACAATTACTTGGTTCAGCTCCGTCCGCAAATTGATGTTTTGACAGATTCTGCGCCGTCGGCCGCGCACATGGTGAAAGGAGCGGTTCCTACATTACTCATGAATATCCAAAAATATATGACATTCATGTTGCTTTTTAAAATAATCTTCAATGATGTTTAAATAGTTGCAGTATAACTATATGAAAAATCTTAATCAAATAGGAATATACCAAATATTTCATTTCCAAACTTCAAGAAATATCTAAAAAATATAATTTATTAAAATCGCTCCAACCGGTCAATTTACCCTTATTTATAATGTAACTTAACTTATAAATAAAGATGCAATTAAATTGTTACATCGTGATATGTAGTCGGAAACTCAATAATTCAATGAAAATCGGAGGTTCAATGTACGCTTTTAAATAATTGGGTATCGATTTACTACTGAAATATTTTCCTGTGATTTGGAAAACCGCGAATGAAGACCGCTCCTCCTGTGACCGTGTCACGACCTGGGCCGGACATATTAGCTGTTTTCAAGTACACGTCCTTCCTTCCGGAGGCGGTGACAGAGTCACCATTAAGTGTGTCATTGAAAACGCTAGTTAGTGGTTAAATTTGCGAAGTTCCCACCAATTTACAGACAAATAACACACAAAGTATTTATTATAGTATAAAAGTAGTCTGTGCGAAGAATTACAATTCAGTCTACACCGATTTTTATGTCCAAAAATATGTTTCAAATAAGACATATTTTTTTCGAAAATCGGTCTGGTGAATAAATTCCAGATTGAACTATAACGTTAGGTAGTACTACAGTCCCTCTCGGCCTGGTGCTGTGCTATAATATAGACTAAACAGCTCACAGTATGTCCTTTTAAAACTAATAAACTTTTGTGTGTAACAAATTACAAAAATAATAATTATAATAATAAATAATAAAGAGATACTTCGTACTTAACAAATTGACTTCTCAGACAAGTGAGAAAAACTAGAATTCGTCTACTAATACCTAACGTGTGCTAGTCGGATTTGAGTAGTAATGAAGAAGTAGATGTGATGTGTAGGGCACAATAATCTCATTCTCATTCCCGAAACGGCTCGAGTTTCCGCCGTCATCAAACAGGTGATATGATATCATTCTCTTCTTATTGTCAGCGACTAACGGACTGCCTGTCCTTGGTTCGACATCTGACGATCACTGTCCTATTGTGTAACGAGTAAAGACGACTATTCATTGATTTGGTAGTTTGTAAATTAATTAATTAATTAGCTTCCAAACCCAAGCTGGTAATTCTAACGTAAAACTCTAGAAACCCTAAATCTTCAAAATATATGGCTTATTATTGCTCTAGTAAAATAGTCATTTGATATTAAAATTCAACTTTTTTTTCTGTCACGTCTTGGACTGAATATTTAAATAATTCTCTTTCAACTGAGCATTTTCCCGGCCTGCTAAATATTGACTTGGCGATATGGCCATCCGACACTATAATATTGACAAGTTAAACTAAGCAGACAATATAAATCAAACTTTGAAAGAACTTTGAATTTTCTGTGATTCATATGCGATTTCAACGCGGGCTAACCGCGAGAAAAAGAACTCAGTTGATAATAACCAAATGAATGGGTGGCGATAGTTGTTAGCAGTGTACCTACAGTGGCGACTCGCAAAAATGTCCGCGCATGGCCGGCATGGCTGATCAGTTGGGAATTTCGGCAGTAGTGTGTCACGAATATGAAAATGTTATGAGGGATTAGAGCTCGTGATAGCTTACGTTATTGTAATATTATGGGTTTCTTTTTCTTCCAACAATATAGCAAATGGTATTTGTTCTTCTTTCTTTTCGAGTCTGTTAACTGTAAGTAATCGGATACACACTAGTGAATTTATGTTTTCCTACACCACAATCTTGTGATCTATTCTGCTACAGGGACATCTAGTATTTATTCTGTTGATTAAGCTTTATCAATTACTCACTAATGAAATAACCAAAAGTTATCGCCGGACTAGGAATAGAAACGACACACTCAGAATATGCAATACGCGACATTTGGGCAGACATTAAAGATATTTATGGCTTTATTTGAATATAATTCCCACGAGGTCTATCTCCATACCACCTTATTACATCGCCCAGTATGTGTATCACACGTGAAATGTTTACGAGACATATTTTATTGCGCGTGATATTATGTAGGTAATAGCCACCATTATACTATCTTCATTGAGAGTGACACATTCGTTGGGATCTTCTCGCCATGAAATACCTCTTGGAAGATTCATTGATCATATGAATCTCTTACATGTTTTGTAAAGTAGATCAATATTGATGGCAGTTTTGTTATCCAAAAATGTAATCTTACAGACTGGTCCGCGACACATAGAATCCTGGTGTGAGGCCAAGAGATCATTGTACATTTTGTAAGGAACAAATAAAGTATTGACCGATTAATATGAAATCTGACAAAATTAAACCCATAATTTGCAATTCTACTGCAATGATACATTACTTTCAGCGAAGTAGCACGCAAACAATTTTGATGTAATACTGGTCAAGGTTATAGTGTGTCTATTAGGGCGTAGCAACCAATTCAGTAGCGTAATAAATAAAACTTGTGTTTTTACTGTATCGAAAGCGATGACCGTTAGAGGAGACAATAACTAAGGTAGGAATATAAAGATTTAGAAATAAAATTATGAATGAAATAGAATACAGTATGTTTATCTGACGGGATAAATGAAAGTACAAAATTTTAAATAAAGCATAGAGCTTTGCTATTAATAAATTTGAGATGCTTGCATGGAATTAGTAGGTACTCCATTGTACTAAGACTTGCTGATGCTTGATCCTCTTAGAAAGGAAAGACGCAAAAGGTACTGCTGCATGTCTATGGTCTGACAACGTAACTTGCGAACACTCTTATTTCAACAGTAGAACCTACTCTAGTCTCAGATGAGAAACACTACAGTAACTCCGTTAATAGCGTGCTTAACCGCGGTGTTGTAGTATTCGCTACGGGCCCGCCTCGGCTGCCGTTGCTCGTGTCATAACAATCGTAATCCTTATTGTTGTCTGACGGTTTTGTTTGTACGCCAACCACCTCATTTTATACTAAAATAGTTGAGTTTTAGGTCTTTAATGGATGGATAAAAATTTAACAATTCCTTTGTTCTAATTTTTAATAGTAACGACAATATTAATAAGCCTGTTAGTAAAACGCTACGTCAACACGTTTCGCAATATGTTTTGTTTCGCGTATCTGCAATATGTTTCACGAAAAAGTCTATAAAAATGTTTCCAGCCCTAGCTTTGTTAAAATGTACATCAGATGAATCTGCAATGTGCTTAGACAATTGACTTCGTTACTTCTCTTATTAGAAAAGATAATAATATTCAACAAAAAACATTCTTCCCAATGTTTGAGCCCTGAAACCTTAAATAACTCGAGTTATTACTGTTATTTTCTACACGACAATTTTTTCAATAGCTCTCTCGTCTTTTATATTTCTAGTGCCTTATAAAATGAAAAAAAAAATGGCTTTATGAAATCAGAAACCATATACTTAATGCGTGTCAGTTTCCCTAAAGTCGCCGATATGTACCAATCCGTTGTCTCCTTGTCTCTCAAACCTCATTTAGTTGTCATTATAAGCAGTGACAACTCTCCAAGTCCGACGTCCCCATTGCGCCGGAGTTTTGTGCAATGACCCACTTGCCGCCGGCACCAACCCACCATTACCGTCTCTGGCGCGCCGAGCGGAACCGCGCTGTGTCATTGATGACACGTTTTTATCCCGCTTCTCAATTAACATTTTTACTTGAATCATCGTATGTGGTTTTGAGTTTGAAAATAGACTCTACTTTGACGCAATTAGGTATTTTATTGACACAGGTTATTGTTGTGTATAGTGGAACTGTAATTGCTGTAATAAGACGCAATAGTTATAAATTAAATTCAAACAATAAAAATTGAATTGTGATTGTGTATCATAATTATAATGTTTATAAAAATAGACTATGAATCAATGAAAACAATTAAAATTGTTGTATATTTTTATGATATTTAAACTCTCTTTTTAAAACGGTATAAACATACAACAAAATATTTCGAGAGGCCCTTATATATATCAATATTTAACTTTAATTTCTAACACTCCCAAATATTGATCCCGATTTGGTAACAAGTTTGTTGACCTGTGATTGCGGTGACATCCATATTTCATGTCATCCGTCCGTATCAAGCATTGCCTCATAGCAGACCTCACAAACATGACATGATAACAATACAGGCTTTAAAAAAATAGGCCCTGCAATGACCTAGTGTGTAATGTCGTGGGAACAGGAGACAAAGGCAGCGCGGTACTCAACTACTAAACAGCGGGATTATGTTTTTAGCCAGTTATTGTATTTGATCGTACTCTGGGCAATTAATTTAAAAGTAGGGGTACATTGTCGCCGATTACTGGCACGAAACAAATGGCGTGCGCGTGTGCATTGTATAACTATTTGAATGAGTTTTTTCGGGCCGCAATAATAGGTATTGATTGAATCGACGAAATAATTGGTGGTGCTTTTGTTACATCTTAGATGACGTTCGAAAATATGGCAGATATGATAATAAGGAAGTGTAAGACAATTGAAAAATTTGCTTTCGTTTATAAAGCAAGAGAAGAAAAAGTAGCGAAACTCCATTGCAGCATTTCTCACGAGATAGAACAATATTAGTACTGGATGTGCTTTGTTAGGCTTGCTTGGAGCTACCTTCAAAGGGACTACTTCTTCATTCAAGGGGAGATCCCCTGGACTGGTCGTGTTACTAATCCATTGTCCATATATTTATCGTTTGATTACTTCAAAAAAGCCTGAAGTTTGATTCATTGAATTGAAAAATAAACCGTAACTAAAAAAACGTTTATTTATTTCTTCCAATCCTATTACTAAAGATTTATTCTAAAAATACTTTACTTTACTTCTGTGTAGATGTTTTGCGGTGGCATAAGCGGTGGAATTTAATGTCTTCATTCTTCTCTTCAACAATTTAAATTTCATGGAAAAGTATAATACCGGTTTTACACTATCGGCAAACAGTTCGCCAAACTTTGGCGTATTCGGAATACATTGCTGGTATTGTCTTGCGGTAAATAAAAGCTCTCCTACAAACTACAATGTTCGTTCATTCGCGTCAGCGTAAGATAGAGTGTGGCCGGCATAAAACGAAAATTCTAGAACTAGTAGCGACATCTATCACAGATACTGTTCGATAGGTGCGAAGTCAACCTCGGGGTATGGTGCCAGTTGCTGCGCGCGGCCGCCAGGTGACGCCTGGCGATTGAAGAATTCGGCCACATTGCCGCTTACACTGCCGTATGGGATACCTCCTGAAAGTGTGACACGTTTGGTATGAGTTCTACCTGTAGTCATCTGGAATAACAGGATTCATGTTATACTAAAAAGATGCTGCAGAAATTAAATATCAAGTTTCTTTCGCCAGGATTACACACATGCGCTAGGATTTACTGTTTTTCGACTCATTGCTTAGTTACGATGTAAGCTTTGTATCAACGCTAAGAAGAACTAAGCAATGCATGCGATGGATGGCAGTCATGGCTGATGGAGAGCAAGCAGACCCGTGAACGTTTATGTTAACATTGGTTCTGAATTTTAACATGTTTTTTTTACGTGTTCTTTTCACTGTGTCTTTCATATCCATAGCCACAGGTCGTCGGAACCCAGTGTCCGCATTCCTATTTTTAACCCTCGATGCAAAAGGGGGGTGTTATAAGTTTAACATGTCTGTCTGTGTATCTGTCTGTGGCATCGTAGCTCCCAAACGGATGAACCGATTTTTTGTCATAGATAATTTTATCCCAAGTGTTTTTAGCCATGTTTCATGTAAATCGGTTCAGCCGTTCAAAAGTTGTAGCGAGGTTTTTTAATTTGTCTAACGAATAAACTTGTCTCTCCTCGACTTAGCATGGTCTTAGCTTTATGATTCGTTTTTGTTCTACATGACGTTATTTTAGTAATTGAACAAACATGAAACCAACCATACGAGAGCCCCGGCCCCGGCAGCGGCGCGGAGCCGGCGCTGTCGGGCCGAGCGGCCGCCGTCAGCAGGAGCAGCGGTAGCAGCAGCCAGCCCAACTAGAATGAAACAGTTGAAGAAATAAATCGCGGATTCAATTCATTTCATTGCTCTTCTCTTCTCTTCTCTCGAACTCTAATCTTCCTTGTTCTTCTCTCGGTATCCAAAATCGTATTACAGTTGTAATTTTGTTTATAATTCTCCTTTTTGAATCGCACACAGCGGGTAACACATGCTGTTACTTATTTCATGATTTTAAATGTCAAGGAAGTCGGTTCAATTTTTAAGAAAACTAATTATTTCATTTAATTTATTTGCAATTTTTGAATGAATATAAATTCTCAAAAAATGGCGCCACACGACGACTATAACCTTTCAAACAAAACAAAAATATACACCCGAAGATATAACCTTCTACTTTTTTGAAGTCGGTTAAAAATAGTTATATTCACAACATGGTAATTAAATGTTTGTGATGTTTTTTTAATGCGGTAATATTGAGTCACAGAATAACAATTAATATTAGCGGTTTGACAAGAGCCTACACACACTCAGACACACCAAGGAAAAACCTTGAGACTCCGCAAAAGTAATATTGAAGATAAATTTAGCTAATATGCACCTATATACGTGTGTCACCCACTTATTCCTTGGATTTCATATTTTCGTTGTTTCTATGTGTCGTATGCAGACTCTAATACTCCCACAAAAAAAACTAATGAAATATATCAAAGTTAATATTTTTAAAACAAGAAAAGTTTTACCTTTAATTAAACTTTTCTCTCAATAAGTGTTCCTAATAATATTTCCTGATTATATTATATAAAACAGGTATCCTGATAATCAAAGACCAAATCTTCAGCTATTCATTCAGATTTAAAATTATTTATTCAAGTTAGCTTAGAGTGATATACCCTTGTCAGTAAACCAAGTGTACTGCCGACTTCCAGAGCACAGGCGAGAAGAAGCGGCGGCAAATAAACCTTAAACATAGCGTTTATAAGATGTACATTATCAAAATCTCCCCCTCCTATTTGACCGTGCGTTTACTTGTCAGTATTAAGCCTAACAATTAAAATCCCATTAATCGGTATTGCAACGACATGATTGCTGTTATTAGTTCACAATGTATTTGTTATAATATGTTCTTACTAATAGGCATGTCGGTATGTTTGTAATGATAATGACTGTCCCCTTTCTAAGGTCACAGACAATGTGATATCAAGATCTAGTGCACACGTTTAGCTAACCTTGAAACAAGTGTGGTTCGATTAAACATATCGTTTTTATTTTTAAAGTTATTTTATATTCTACAGATAAGCGTTATAACATTACCGCGATGGGATGAGTCTATTTTACGTACAAACTATACTTGTCTTTTTTTTTAATAAAATAAAAAAATATTCTAGACCAGCAACGAGCTATTATAAAAATACTATATTTGAACATAGTTTAATAGTAGAGACGATTTTAGGCAAAAGTTTAGACCATCTGGCAAAATGAAAAATAAAAAACCAATTTCTACCACTGCAGTGTTCAATTTACAAACAACTGGTTAAAATAATAGTAGTTAACCGCAGCTCCCCTCAATGAACACTGTAATTTCGTCTCCCAAACTGTGTAATTTAGTATTTATCGTCAATTTTATTTTCTGTGGGGTTGTCCGATCGCGACCCTTTTAATATTGATTGAGTTATTAGAGATAAATATCGGGGGATAATTTCTTTTATTGACAGAATATAGTTACAAATGAGACACTTAGGTCATTTTTGTAATATGTGTGTTGAAAACTACTTTGAAGATTTTTATAGATGTGATAAAGTTACAAGCTCAAGTGAGTAACGAGTCTTGCAATCAACCGAACTTGAATTCGTGAACTTGATCTTACGAGACACGTGCGTGCGTTGTGGCCACAGAATATAAAAACACACAATCATTTTGAAGTAATCAGTTGAATTTCTAAAGAAGGTTGAAGGGTAGGTTGAAGGTTATTATTAGGACTGATGGTTTTTACCATAGAATATTTCAGATGCTATCCTCTCCTCGAGGGAAAAAATATTTGGTTATTTCGAAGAAAATTAAAATTAGGCAGCGTGTGACAATTGCGTTGACTTCAATTAAAAAATAGTTGCATAGCACTCATATAAAATAAAAATAAAAATTATAATATTGTCGCTATAACTGTTTCTTTCACCTGGAAACAAGCAAGTTTAACCTGCATCTTGTGTATGTAAAGAGCAGTTGCATACAATGTACAAACTGATCGTAAAAGCTCGTTGTTGTGCGTTTGTTGAGCTTTGGCATACAATTTTATAGAGTAACCCTAGACTTAGGAGTACTTGTGTAGTTTCGTTAGATAAGTTTAAACATGCACATAAAGTTCAGGCCATCGACAGAAATTTCCTGCTCTGTTTTTGTTCAATATTTTTTTAACTTATTAAATAGAAAAACAATGTCATCTCAATATATGAAGTATATTTTATTTATTTTTAACTAATTAAGATGGGTAGATAGAAAGATGCGAATGGAAGAATATGTACGTTGGCAACATAGAGTATTGGAATTTACTTGCGTTGTCCAAATCAAGCAAAGGTAGAGAGGATTGTACCTAAAATGATATTGTTATTTAAATGACCTACAGATATTTGCAAGTTTAGTAAGCTTTTGCATTCCCTGCCAGACTCGAGTCTCAGACTGCTTGCAAGAATCAC
Organism: Plodia interpunctella; assembly: GCF_027563975.2. Taxonomy (NCBI): domain Eukaryota; kingdom Metazoa; phylum Arthropoda; class Insecta; order Lepidoptera; family Pyralidae; genus Plodia; species Plodia interpunctella. The sequence goes on along the minus strand of NC_071299.1, from coordinate 11,613,991 downwards.
GAAGTTCTATAGGAATTGTTTTAGTGAATGAGATGATGATAAACAAATGACAGACTGACCTGCGCGGCCATGTCGGCGGTCCCCCGCGAAGTGGCGGCGCCTGCGCATGCGCGGTATATATCACCTGCGGCCGCTAATGGGCCGGGACCTTGGGTGGTCGTGCTATGAGGTTCACAGCTGCGTAGGATCCGCTCAACTACCTATATTGACTATTGGTTTCAAAAAGACTGATTGGTTTTATGTTATAATGAAAATGTTGTCATAGAGTTAAAATATTCATAGGATCAAAAAAATACTGACATACATATGTATATCGTATCAAAAACACTTTTATCCCGGAATGTGCAAGTATATAATGAAACTTGAAATTTGTGATTGTATTGAATTGTATTTTGAAAATGTTACTTCTATAAGGCAGTGAAAAGAAGACTGAAAAAAATAGTATAAATACAAATTCGCATTTACCGATTGTTGTATTAATTTAGAAATTAATTTAAACTTTGTAATACCAAATACTTTTAGTAGTACTTAAAGTAGTTTCCTTGACTCCTTTGGTTTCGAGTGCGCCTCGCCGCGGGGTTGCGACATGAGCCTGAAACTTGCGATGCAAATCAGCTCGATAGAACTTCTCAAAAAAGGTTGATTTCAAACGAAGAGTTCCGTACGTTACATGTATTTGCATATGTTTATATTGGCTCAACTGGGGATTTATATTTTGTTAAATCAATAGCTATTATGTTTTTTTTTTTGAATAGGGTGAATTTAAAAAACAAATAAAGATTCATTCAACATTAAAAATATTTTTATTTAATAAATGTATTTAATTTTGACCATGTTTTTTCTTCTGTAAGTTTTCCTTTATGAAAAAATGTCCAAACGTGTTTTAGATATCTTCCGATTTTGTCCCCTGCCCGCAGTAAATCCCAATTTTCGGCTATTAATTTTGTTTATTAATTGGCTATCATGTTCACAATAATTGTCTCGTCCTTACCTACCACCAACGGGTCTCTGAAAACGAGAGCGCGTCGAATGCACCGACAAGTGGCAAATACTGCCATGAAATAATCTCTTGAGTTTGTGAAACATAGTATTTGTAAATGCAGTTGGTGACTAGACAGAAAAAAAAAAGTTTTAAAACTAGGAGATAGAAATCAGCCTCAGGTGAAATAAAGGTGACCACTGTTGTCTCTACTCTGTTGCAAGATTATCACTCGTGTTGTGGATGAAGATCTATTTAATAAAGATTTAAACATGTTCATAAGTAATAATAAGGTTTTGAACAGGAAATTAAACAAAGAAAAGACCCAGTGTACATCGAATGCAAATCAATAACAGAGTAATTAAAACAAAAACTTCAGCGGACGTCCGCAAAATCACACGATGTGTTGCGTTAGCCTATTAAATGAGGATAGGAACTCACTACGCGAATGTAGGTACAATATAATACAACATCCATCATTGCACATTATTTTTATATTAACTTAAATTGCTATTTAGGTTTTTAAATTATATTTATACATTTTTGTAACCTTGTTCATCAGAACAAGAAAATGAGCAAAAGGTAAAAATTGCTAGTAAAAGTCTTTAATACTTTTTTTATTTCTATAAAGTAATTAAAATATATTGTCCTACTGTGTGATGTCAGGTCAGATCACGTAAAAACTTATATTGTTACAGATTTAACATATTGTTTCTGCACTGTCTTCCCTTTAGTGAACAAATCTACATTTCCAATTTCTATTAAAGATCTTTAAACTTAAGGTTGTATGTAATAAAAAGAATGTCTAAAATGTTGTTTCGATTCTTTTTGTGGAAGGTAAATCTACGCTGACGAAGCCACGGGCAATTCGAAATAAGTACGAGTGGTTTACAAAGTCAACTAATAAAAAAGTAAGGAGAAGGACACAGTGTTCATGTTCTTCCGTTAAAATAATCTTCTTGCATTTTCGTAAGTGTATGTAATCCTGTCATCCAGGAATAAGTACCATTACCATGGCATTTGGACAGAGGGTACGTTTCATCCAGGATTAAGATTAATCCCACAAGATTTACGAACTATCGTCAAGTGAAATACTACCTTTTGTAACTTTGCAATAAAAACAAATAACAACACACCACTAGATGGCGGTGTGCGTATTGATATTTTATTCCAATATCCGACCCATTACGGAGAAAAAAATTGTACCCAAGGGAATTACACGCGGGCGAAGCCGCGGGTACACAACTAGTAATAAACTCCACCCGTGTATTTGCGCTGTTGAGAATGAGTTGTATAATAAAATCAGTAATTCAGTCTCAGCGCCGTACATACGTAGCCGGGTGCTACGGTTACGTATTTAATTCACGTGTTGTATTTAGTTCACGTTCTGATCAATCGCTTCCGTATGATATTGCTCTTAAAACAAATAAAAAAGTTATGGATAAAGCAATAGAAACTGCTGCTAGCCTTTTGATCTCTCATGAAACCCACTCCGAGGTTGTAATAGGGTCGGTCATGTCATGACGAGAGAGGTATTGTGATGTCAGTGCCCGCTCATGATTCGCCCGACTGTTGACCACAGCCAGAGATCATGACACTTTTCTCGTGGAAAAAAAGACTTGCTAAAGTTTATTACATCAAGCGGTCTATTTGAAGTGATTGCAATCAAATTACATAAAGGAATGTCCCTCGACTTGTTGCATAAACACATCTATTCGAATCGTTATCAATTTTCGTCAGACTAATACGAAATCTTAAATTCTAATAACATTTTGCGTACGTGATTTAATTTGTTTATCATTCAAAAATTAGGACAGCGACAGATGTTATAATCGATATATTTATCGGACTATAACGATTATAATATACATATTCGTCTATTAAATCTGTTCATGTCCACTTTAAAATGTTAGTGTTTATGTTGATACGTTTTCGGAAATGCCCAATGATATTATTTGAGTAAAGCCTAGATGAGAACAGAAATAGATTTTACTAGTTGCTCTTGTAATAATTTTGAAATGAAAAGTACAATGATATACTATTCCAGTCGACTACATGTGGGTACTATAATTCATGGGGATCCATTCAATACATTTTGCGAGATTGAGTAACAAATTTCCCTCACTCAGCCTCACTCACATCCAAACTTTCAGATTAATATTACTAGTAGGATAAAAACTTATTCAATTAGTTATTAAATTTATTTATTTATACCTACGTGCAAGTTCACCTACGATTTTAAAAAAATAAATTGTAATCGTCTTTTACATTCTATATCTTTCATCAAGATACAAAATCGAATTACAAATTGTCTTACAAATCTTGCTTACAGTTTTCTATAGATTTGTGAGCATATTCATTGCGAAAAAAAATACAAATGGCATTTTTGACAAATGGCAGTAGTCGTTGACATTTCAGAATAAAAATTTCCCTAATATTTATAAGCAACTTAAGCTTAAAGTTTATAAGCAACCGTAGATTCTCTTAGAATTGTAATATATTTTGAAAAATCGCGTACAATTGGTGTTTTAAAATTTAAAGTATATCAAAAATAATTTAATTTATTAAATTATTTTTATCTGATAAGAAATAAAGATTCCACAATAATTATTTTTATTAACACAAGTATAATTATGTGATTTGTGCCTATATATTTATTCTAATATGTTAAATGTATTTTGTCATGTAACTTCTTCAATTTCTCAGCCGAGGCTGCTATTTTAATAAATGTTAATGAATAAATAATTCCACTCACGAGCTATCCATAATACTTGTCACAAGTTAGCTAATGTTTGGCTTTCACACGTAGCCTAATATCCGGCTAAGTCTTTTGTTCCTTCACCTGCTTATCTGTTTTGGTAATCGTTACAATTACACGCATTTTTTTCTCAATTTCTCTGTCGCTTGACCTTCGGCTTAAGTTAGCTGCTGATGAGATTTAACTTTTAATTAAAATAATTTTTTTTTTGAAATGTCCGGCACTAACCCATTTATTAATTGATCAGGTAACACTTTTTATGGTAGTTTATTCGAAATATTTTTCTGTGTAAATTATATTAAAAAAAATATATCGTTTTTTTTTTTATTTCACCAAGCATTTTATGTAGCGATCTCTCTTGTTCATATTTGTTTCTATTACTTCTGTGTGTATTATGTTGCCCATACGCTGTGATAACTACTAGCCATTACGTGGGCCGTATGCCTGTTTGCTTGCCCTCTGGATTAAAAAAAGCATTTTTCAATTTTCTTGTCACTCATGATATTTTTCATGAGTAACAGTTTTATTTTTGTTATAAAATGTACTTAAAAACACTAACAATAAAAGTTTTCCGTCAAATTTATTACTTAGTTAACCGTAGTTATTATATCGCTACATTTTGTTACTTGTACCAAACGCTCAAAACAAAGCGATTGGCCGCTAGTAGCAACCGGGGCGCGACGTCCAACCGAGGAGATAAAAGCCTAGACCGCCCTCCCGCCCGGCTCAGTCACCCGCTACACTTCGCGCGATCGTGATGTCAGAACAATGCTCATGACAACAGCCCTCGCGACCTTTCTCATACTCCTACAGTGCAGTGCAATATGTGTGACCATCAAAGTCCCGGTGGTGTGGAGCGAAGGTGACAGTGAAGTGAAAAACAATGGATTTCATGATGAAGAGTTCTCAGTGGATGTGTTCAAACCCAATATCCTAAAGCAGGAGCTTGTACCCGTTGAATATTTTCAATACACAGCAAAAAAACCACAATTTGCCATCGATATAGCCAATTTCCACGGTGTGCCTTCACCCGCAAGCCACTACAAAGCCTATCCTGTGAGGCCATATACTGGACAAGAAAAGCCAGATCTAGGAAAACATCGAATACAAGATCAAAATAGAGATATATTTGTTCCATTACAGAAATACACCAAAAATAAATATAACTATAATAGTCAAATAACACCAACAGTTTCAAATTATGACGTATATCATCCGTATAAAGCAGAAGAACCAGCTTTACAAGAAATATACAAAGATCCAGTGTTAGATAAAATACGAAACGATTTGCGCGATACTAGTAAACGTCTTCAAAATTATGAAAAAGAAGCCGGGAAACCAGAAGTTGAAAATGATGAATATCTAGATACTCCTGAAGAAATTGATAGAAAAAAAGTACCGCAAAAAAATATTCCGGTAAAGTATGAAACACATAGACCACAAAGACGACCGATCTATTATAGACCTCTTCCAAAATATCCTAACCGCGATCAAATTTTGAATCATCGATTTAGACATCCATGGAATCAAAATTTTGTCAAAATAAGACCAGCCCACTATCAACCTTTGAAAAACCACTTGCAAAAATTACGACAGCATCATGCTCTAACATACGACGATGAACATAATGAATATCCGCAAGTGCCTCTGACAGAAGAAATTGAGCAGCCCTCTGATGGATACGACATATATGAAAGGGGAAGACAAAACTATGTTCAATTAAGAAATAATTTAGATGAATCGATTAATCAAGCTGTATATAAAAATCGTCCACTCGTGTCCCAAAAACTAGAACTACAAGCAAATGATGAACATTCTAGTGATGAAGATGACGAATTTGTGCCCATCAAAAGTTTTGCTCAAGTAAGAAAAACTGAGACAACCAAACATGTGCCAAAAGCCGCTGCATTTGAAGATGCGGATACTTATGAAGAAATTCGTAATGCACCACGATTAAAAGAAGCTGTTAAAATAACTAAAGGACAAACTGTTTATACAGAAGAAGGATATGAGGATTCTGCTTATGACCATGCAGGCGAGCAAAAACATGCATCTGATCATGAAGCGCATGGTGGTTTCCTTAAAGAAAATGAAATTAGTAGTGGAAAATACAAAATACCGTCTGTAAACACCAATCACGATGATGAAAACAGATCTGCATATATAAATCAGCTGTCGCATGGGAAAAAATGGAGCAGCAACGATAAAGACCTTGAGAAAGAAACAGATTCAGAGCAATATACAGAAGTTGAGCATGAGCAATCTGAAAATGCGGAGGATGCTTACAGAGACAAACCGGAGTCTGATGACAATAGTCACAGAAATAAAAGACAAAACGAGTTAATTGAAAAGTCTGATATTACCACCAATCATACTGATCATGACGTAGACAAAAGAGAGGTTAATTTTAAAGTACCTGATATTGATCTTAATTCAACGTTACTTACTGAAGATGAGATTTTAGAAATAGTAAAAGACAAGATTCTTAGCAAAGATGATATTAAGCGTAAGTATCCATATTATTTTAAAAATATTACATCCATTCACAGAGATTCTCCACTGAGGTATGCTGAAAATCTGAAACTAATACCAAAAAAGTCAAAAGGTGGAACTGAATTCTACGATTCAAGGTCACCAATAGTATGCCCAGAAGTTGATGAAAAGGTTGACGCAATCCCTAAAAAGCTGAAAACGAAAGGACATCCCGACAGCAAAGATGACAACGACAAATTAGATAACGAAGATGAAAAAGAAGATAAAGTTGAAGAACAACCCCGACTCAATGGACTTGGTGATAAAATTGATTGTTTTAAAGCTAAGTATTTTGGTGAAAATCCGTTAGATAGCCCATTTTTCAAAGAAGAAATTATATCTAATCCAGAACCAGTTACAGCTCCTAATCTTTTATCCTTTAAACTAACAAAAGATTATACTCTTCGAAAGTCGAACAAACAAGAAAATGAAACTGATGAACTGAAAAATAAAAATTATAATGATATTTTTGATTTGATTAGCAAAATGCATAGAAAGAAATATGATTTAATAGATACAATTAAAAATGAGGACAGAGATTTATTGCAATCTTTGCAAACTCAGTCAAATATTTATTTAAATCGCAGTGAGTTGTCTGTACCGTCTAATATATATACGGATATTATAGAAAATACACGAAGTATAACAACATTAAAACCCCCAGAATTAGATAAAAACACTAATGAAACAATTATTTACGAGTCTTTTACGAAAAAGGAAGATGTTACTCAAAATCCTGTTCGAACAAAACGAGCGGCGCCCTTTATGTATGAACCTTATAAAATAATAAGAGATGGACAAGTACAAGAATCTAAAAAAACCACTACAACGAGTAATATTAGTCCACTTATAAAGCAATTGCAATCCAGCCGAGTTGTAGATAAGGTCACAAAACCGGAAAAAGATGTTTTAAAATGGAACAGTACTTCGATTCGCAGGTATAAAGATATAGGTAAAAATGACAGAGTACATTCTAAAAACGCAAGAGAAAACACCGAGTTACCTGATACAAAATTCATTGATATTAATGTCGATAAACGTAGAGGTGAACCAAGATATGAACTAAGAGCATTAAATCACAAATCAGAATATACGCCAGTAACAAACAAGAAAGCAATGTCAAAACAAGACTTTGAGGCTCATATTAAAAATGATGATTATAATAAAAACTTTACATCAAGAACCTTAGATAATGAATCAGTAGCCGCTTCAAATAATGTTCAAAGAACATACGCTACGACTTCGTCAAGTGATTTTACGAGTAAACAGCCTACAGAAAATGTGACAGATGCAGAAGATCATGATGAGGAATATGACTATGAAGATGATGACGAAGAAGATTCCGCAGATGAAGATCATACTGTAAAAACTACAACTACTTCGACAACAACTACTACTACATTAAAACCGATTTTTAGAAAGAAAATAAGAACTACCACGACTACGGAAATCCCTCCTGTAGACCAAGAAATAATAACCCCAAAACATAAACTAAAATTAGTAACAAGATTCAGATCGACCCCTCCTCCAGAACACAAAAAAATTCACATTGATACAGAAGGAAAGTCGAAAAATTATAAAAACGATGAAAGCGTCGATGACATAGAACTTTCTAAATATAAAGAGAAGAAGAAGAAAATTACTAAAAGTACATTAGTCACAGATACTAAAAAATACGGTGATGATGAAAATAATGATGGAGACGTTGAAGATGATATGAGAAAGGAAGAAGTTGATGCTTTGATTGGGATTAAACATGACATGAATGAGTACATTCCTTTGTATGAAAAAGAAGAATTGCAAAAAAGGAATAAAAATCCTCAAACCGCATCTAGTGAAGAAGATTATGATGACAATGATAGTAGTAGTGGTGAAGATGATGAAGACGACGAAGATGATAACGAAGACGAAACCGATGATGACTCAAATGAGGAGGATACTGAAGATGAGCAATCAACAATAGTTACAACTACTGAACCGACAAAACGTACTTTAGTTAAGACAACTGATGCACCTTTATCAACAACGCAAATAAACTATAACATAGGTAATCCTAATATTAAACCTACAGTATCAAAGAAAAAAATTGAAATTCACAAGGAACTACCGGTAAATAAGTCGGCCCCTCATATAACTCAATTCAAGCAGGATATTAAAGAAGTTGAAATCGTTAAAGAAATACCTAGAAAAGCGACTAATAAAACGCCTAAAAATAATTTGGATCTATTAGAACTATACAAAGATGAAAACTTGGCAACAAATATAAATAAACTGAAAGATGTAGAAGTGTTTAAACAAAATTTAGATTTAACGACTGGTCCAAAACATGGAGGAAATTATAGAAGTGCTAAATTGACGGATTTATTGGAAAAAACGAGTTCTGTAGGTCCTTTGCATGGTGAAAACTTAAAAATTGAAACTAAAGATGAATTAGATGAAAATGAGGATGACGCAGAAACTTCACAAACTGAATATAAAAAATCAATTGAATTCGATTCACTGCCTCCTAGAATGCATGGAGGCAACTTGAAATCTAATAATAAAGGTACTCATTTTAGGCGAGCGGATGGTAAGAATGCAAAATTAATAGAACTCGTTGAAACAACAGAGATAATGCCAAGAGCAAGGCACGGAGGTAATTTAAAATCAATTCAAGAAACTAGAAGCCGTAGTAATAAGAAAAGTGAGAGACTGACGGAGTTAGACGATAATGACAAAGATGATGATGATGATTCTAGCAGTGGTTCTTATGGAGGAAGTTCTGGATCGTACAGTAAAGGGAGTCGCGGGGGACGTCCAATGCATGGTGGAAATTATAGAAGTGCTAAATTAGTTCAAGGTAATAATGAAGAAACAAGGCTTAAAGCTAGCAAAGAAAGTTCAATAAATAGAGGAAAGCCCTTGAAGGAAGCTACTGCTGCTGTGCTATTAAATAGTTTTGTCCAAGCAGCTCCTATACTTACTACTACGCCTGCCTACATTTTGGATCCAAGCAAACGCATGTACTATTACGTAGATTGATTCGATTGAAATTAAATTATTTTGTTTTGAATAGTGTGTAGTATAGTAAGAATCTTTAATATATTTTTTAACTTGCTATAACATTAGAAAGTGCCACGAAGTGTATTTGGTATTGTCCAAACTAGTAGTAGAACTAAGTTACCATGTATTAGATGAACATGTGTTATACAAAATTACGAAACTTCTGTGATAGATTAAATTTGTTTTGTACATAAAACTTTTATACTTATAATTATTTAATATTTGACTCTTAAATAAATTTACATTTTATTTACATAATAGTATCATTATTTCGTAAAAATACTTTGTTTATTTTGTGTCGCAAATTCAAATCACCGATTGTTGCTGTTATACTAATCACTGCAGTTACTTAAAAACTAATTAGTTACTCATTACGACTTGAAATTAGCGTAACTTGCATAGTAAATATTGCTACTTCTTATCAATTCTTCTTTCCGGTTCAATTATTATCTGGGTTATAAAATTATTACATTTCATAATTGGCATTTGTTTATATTGGCGACCATCGACTGTTCTACATTGCGGCTGTGGCGAGCAATGAACCCTTACAAAAAGCAGCTTTCACTTTCATTACCGTTTATCGAAAACGATTTGTCCATTTTCTAAGTACTACACTTGATTTTAATTGAAGTTGAGAGTGGTATTGCGACAAGAAACATGTCCGTTTTAGTTTAGATAACTGTTGGTCAACGTCAGCACCTCAGATTGTCACGCTTTGTTAAATGGAAATAAGAACGATTGTTCAATATAATATTTTATTTCCTTGGCAAGTCTTTTTCATACTTACAAAATCTACTTATATTTAATACTAACATTTAATATATTTGAGCTAAATCAGAATCAATATCTATTAGTAATTAAAAAATGATAATAATTTAAAATAAATTAATTTAAGTAATAATAATTTACATTGCAATTTCCTTTGGGTTTCGTTTATGTTCATGATAATTGTTGCTCTAAATATCTAGTAGAATTGTTATTTAGACAGAATAATTTTAACATACTCACATTCATACTTCAAATCAAATCATAATTATATAATTTAATTTAATTACTCTTAATTTATAGTCTTTTTTCGGCCGGTATGAGTTGCTTGCATGTTTCTAGAGGCTGGGTGGTTGATCGGCTTCCATTCAGATTCCTGTACAGGAATATATGTTGAAACACTATCTTCGCGATCAATAGATTCATTTTCACCTTCTTTTTCTTCTGCTCCGAAATAATCTATTATAGGATGGTAATTATAGTTTACTCTTTTGCCATTCGATGTAAAATTTTCATTTACTATATTGCTTTGATCTTGGGGTCTATAAGATGTGGTTCGTTCTGTAGTTACCGCCTGTAATTTAGGTGCTATAGTCGCACGCTTCGGTGGGATATTGACGGTGACTTGTCCAATTTCCTGATCTTCATCATCATTGTAGTCTTCCATGGATTCTAAGTTTGTACCAGTCATTGATTCGACTGCTGAAGTGCCTGATGACACTAAGTCATCAGGTCCTCCTGATATTTTTTTTCTAAGTGGCCTTCGACTTGGTCGAATTGGCCCTCTTTTGAATTGACTGCCACTAGGTTTGTATTTACTAGGCGTTTCTTTAACAAAAGAAACAAAAGACGAAGATCCAGATGGAGTAGGCGGTTCTAAATAACTTGGCAGCGTGGCTGTATCGAAATTACCCGTTCCTATTGCACTGCGCGGCGGGAGTGGCCTCTTCACATTTCTTACGGAGCTAGCTTGATTGAAAGAATCGGGAAAGTAAGTATTTCCGTATGAATCCATAGGATTAGATGATGGTAAGTTTCCTGTACTAATTTCATCGTTTTCGTTTAGTTTGGAACTACCAAAAGGTATTCCCGAAATTAAATTGTGGCTATCAGAGAATGGTGGGAAGGATTCTAACTGTTTATTCAGGGATGTAAATGGTGGGTTTTTACTGATAGTCGGTCGATGGACCGAGGACTGTACAGCTTCAAAGGCATGATTTCCATGTTCAGCAGATAAGTCTTCTCCGGGGAAGTGTTCTGAAGACGTTTCGTGAACTCTGTGGCCCAGTGGTGGGAAAGAAACGCTATAACCTTCGATGTGGCAGGAACAGCATGTAGGTACCTGAAACACAATATTATTACTACATAGTAAAAACAAATTCCCTTCCAGCTAGACATCTGGAAGCTAATTAATATTTATTAATATTTAAATATTTAAAAACTATGCAACGGCTTTTAATAGATAGAGTAATTCAAGAGGAAGTTTTAGGTGTATTATTATGGTTTTACTCGAGCGAAGCCGGGACTGGCCGCTAATAATATATGCGATAGTTTAAAAAATGAGCTATTTTTTTTTGTCTCGTGACAAAGACATCTTGTCTTTGTCTCCGTTCGAAACGTGGAAGTACCTTAAAGATATCCATGTGAAGTCCGTTCTGCTGGTCCCAGGTGAGCAGCCGGTGGTAGTTATACACTTGCACACATTTCGACTTGAAGTTGTCCGTCAGATAAGTGCAAGAATCTTTTGGTTTTCTGAAATAAATTGAATTGGCTTATATAGCTTGTAACTGAAGTAGTGACCTTTTTTTTCAGGTTTATATCAAATCAAGAATTTGATGAATTTTACTTATTTCGATAATAGTGCGTCTAGACGGACCTCGTGGTTTAAAGAAGGCATTATATGTAATTTTTGTATAATACTTTGATTCCATTTTTATTTTATTACTTGACATAAAATTACAAAAAGAATAATTGAAGATCCTTAAAATAAATATATTTTGTTCCCGTCCGTTCTTTTTGTCAATTGCTTTCAACTTTTATGTAGAGTATACTTTTAATATGTAATATTAATTAGAAAAATAATCAGTTTCTGTCGTCTGCTCATTATTATCACCGATAAGATACTCACAAACATTTTTCCAGCCTTAGTGTCTGAGTGTGCTCGCCCGTGTTGACGATGTACTTCCACTGGCCGGAGGTGGCGCGCGCGCGCTGCGGCCGCGCGTACTTGACGGTGCTGGGGCACATGAAGCCGGCTTCGCCCGCGCCCGCGAAGTCGCGGTTCGCTGTGTCGCCGCGTCTGGAAATATCAACTTTGGATCTAAAGGGTGGAAGGATCGAGTATCGGAAGGTCAAACTTAGGTCGCTGAGCAATAATAGTAAGGTCTATGGTACCAGTACACTACTTGAGATTTTAAAGAGAGAGTAAAGCTTCTTGGCCACGAAAAACCTTACCAGAAGTAAGTACGAACCACTTTGAATGAAACTAAAAAATTGCAATCAAATTGACATTGATAGGCAGATGTAAAGTATTTAAAATCTGGCCGTTTACTTGACAAGTTCTTAATACCAGTTTGATTCTAAAGATAATGAGTATCTCACCAAATTGAGAGATTATTTGTAGAACACACAACGATGAATTGATATATTAAGTTGAAAAAATAAAGCAAAAAGTTTGGGATATATATAGGCAATAGTTTTCTGCATGTCTCGTGTGCTATCGCTATAAAATCGAATGTTCTACTTAGTTTGTTCTCGCCTTCTCGTATCTATCTTCTAGTAATGGATGGTTCGGTCTCTTCACTTCTTTTCAATTTATTTCGCCCCCGCCCTTACAGGCCTTCATTTTGTACCATGTTATAGTCATCATTACTTAATGGTACTGTATCAACGCTCACCTGTTGGACACTAGGTAGTGTTCCGCCGTATACTTGGCCTCCTGCGCCGGCGTGATCCCGTCCACGGCGCCGTCGCCCGGATCCTTGAAGTCAGCCAGTAAGGCGCCGGCTGCGGCTTTGTTTCTCCTTATAGATTGGACTATAGCATCTCTGAAATTGTAAGAAAACCTTCTCAACATTTCTTCGTATTTTTATTTACCAACATTTTCTGTTACAAACAATGTAACTATTGGAGAGGCTACTATTTTTTGTTGATTGATGTGAATCAGTTTTCTTCTCAGACTTAATATTTTTCTAGTAGTATGCAACGCTAACCTCTTGCCGCTTGGCACGTTCCTATGTTCTGTTAATAAATTAGCTACTATAAAACGTTCTTGACTTTGCGGTATCATTAACATAATTTAGGACATTATAGAAAGTAGGGTTTCTTGTGGCTGACTTACTTTTTACAGTACTTTTTTTGATCAAGATCTTTATTTTTAACCCCCGACGACAACAGAACAGGGAGTTGTAAGTACACAGTGTATCAGTACTGTATGTCTGTCCATAGCCTTGTTGTAGCCAAACGGAACTGATTTTGGTCTAGTTTATTTAATTTGAAAGAGAATTTAATCCAGAGTTCTTAGCTATGTTTGGAAAATGGACGTTCAGCCGTTTGGAAATTGTCATCTCTTTTCTAGAAGATGAGATGATACCAGCGACTACAGAGGGAGGTTTTTGTATTCTTTATTGAGTTTTTATTTAAAAAATTATTAGTAATTCAGCAATTTTGATACGCATTCATTCTGTAAAAGCTACTAATTGGTACATAAAATTTTATTTACAACATATGTACTATAAGTTAAAATTAAAAATTACAACTAAAATAATAAATACTACATTAATTTAAATAAAAAATTAACACAAAATCGCCGTCATCGTGCGAAAAAAATAAATACATAAATTAATTTGATAGATATATAATAATATATTAGCTAATAGTAATAATATTAGTAACGCAAGATTGAGAACGTGACATTTAGCAACCACAATAGGCTAATAATTTCATCATGAAAAATGTGGGACATTGCAATAGTGTCACCACTCCTTCATGAGAAACACGGCCTGGTGTACGACAAGACATGTAGACTATTGAGAGCGAGCGGCCAAGGGCACAGGTTAGCTTTTCTCTGGACCACTTACCTAGAACATGACGCACTGTTTGTAATCTGAGTTCTAAACGTGACAATAGAATAGTCCAGGAAATTTATTAAAACTGCAGTTAAATAAGGTTATGTTCATCGTTTTTTAATTACTTTCCTTTTTAGTTTTGTTTTTTGTTTGCATTTATTTTCATTATCTCACATGACGTACATTTACACGAATGGCAAATTTAATGCTAACGTTTAGTGTATAATTGTAAAATTATCAATATTATTAGCTATTTATTGAGTCGATCGTACGATTTCTGCTACTTACTAAATTATACTTATATATTTTTTTTGTCATCGTTTGTTTGTTTGTTTGTAAACTCTTTAGGGCACAATTTAATTCAAAGAAAGCAGTTTAGTCGTTTCGACTTATTGTTATCTATGGATGCGGAAATATGATTAATGTGTAACAAAATATCTTTCTAAATAGGTGTCTCAGAGTGACTGTCCATCTCGTCTTACATTGTACTGTTAATACCTGTGGCAATCACTTTCGCTTCCAGCTGCTGAGCCATGACCGTTCTCAGCTCAGCACTTGACCGCGCCCTCACTCGCGTAATCACCCATTAATGTCCTATACAGCAGTAGACACTAGCAATTTCTAAGTACACAAGGTTAACATACGTATACGTAAGTTGTAAATACTATTTGGAAAATGTAGAAAAGTTCCTTCTTCACTTCGATCTGGTTAGTCACTATAATTTAATTTTTATTATATAAGTATGTATTGAATTATGTCTCTCAAACTTGTTTTCATATTTCGTCTATCATTTTGTATTATAACATTATTTAAATTACTATTGAAATTATTCTATTGTAACTGTTTTGAAAGTCACATTATTTACGCCAATTCGGATTGAAAGCTTGGGAACCTCTTGTTTGTAGTAAAATTTTCACTTTATATGTATAGAAAAATAACAAGTGTATATTTTTTTCACTTATATTCTTAAAAATATGAAATGGTCACGGCGCCTCGGTGCGGAGTAGCTTCAAGCCCTGAAGTTTGCATTGAATTTGCTACTCACCAAAATTTATGATATTTTAAAGGGTTGTCGTGAGCATGATTACCTGTTGATGAAGAAATTGTAGTGAAATAAGTAGCGTGGCGCGATGGTCATTCAAATTTCACCAGCTTTAATCCATTGTAAGCAGATTATTCATATTTAGATACTCACGTTGGATAGTCATCAGCGTGGAGACACAAGGTGTTGGTGAACAGCTCACACTTGGCTATTTCGCTGGCAGACGCGGGGAGTTTCCTAGCGGGGGCCGGCCGGCGGCGGAGCGGGGAGACAGGGGACACAGTGGGCTCGGCGGTGGTGGTGCGGCGCGCGGGGAACTTCGGGGGATAGCTGCCTCGCCGAATCAGATTGCCTGGAATTGAAAAAAGATTGTGTGGTTATCTATTCCTCGTAGGCAACAATTTGCTCGATAGATAGATAAAATATCAGATAGACCCAAACGCGATTGGTGGATAACGCAAGAAGTAACATTAGTTTTCATAATCTTTATAGAAGTAAACAAGCTGAGGTCCTAGAAATTAGTAATCTGGCCTGAACAGCATTAATTACAAATAATATAATTATGCTGTCCGAAGTAACAACAGTACGCTGACGAAGTTATACATAATATTCCTAAAATGAAACCAGTGCTTACCTTTTCTATCAATATATCTGTTGAGCGATCTCAGTTTCTCCGCGACCGGCAGGTCCTGCGCGAGGGTCTGATTGGTGGAGTCGGCGGTGAGGTCCAGGGTTCCGTTCTCAGTCCGAGATGAGTTCGCTTTGGCCCTGAATATGCTGGAGCTTTCTGAAGTACTGGCTGTGAATGTTTTTGAGATGTTTTTCTGGAAACGTAATTCTAAATTGAATGTCGATAACTTTAAGTAACAATTTGATCTGCAGGACATTGTGTCATATGATATGAAGAAAATATAATGATGTAGGTACGGTTAGTGTTGAAATTCTAGATTCAGTAATATGTGATCGTGATTAAGTAGAATGAAAATCTGTTGTTTTGTTAGTTCTTAAGAAGAACGTTGAAATTGTAACAAGAAATAGCAAAAAATCGAGATTAGGGATAGAGTAACTAGTTGTATCTATGGTTATTCTGTCGAGAATAATGTTACTCACATCCCCTTGTGTGTCATGTGTCGTATGATTATGGTCTTTATCACCCTGTTTCATATCAAGTTTAGCGTCTTGTGTATCTGTTCTATTTTCAGCAGTTTTCTGTTGTGTGTTAACTTTTGTGATGCCTCTGTTAGGTATGCGACTTCTGAATCTTTGCGCGAGTGTGAGCGGTCCCTTGGTTGTATTTTCCTCGACGCCAATGTCAAACGGTTCATCATCTAGTGCTGGGTCTTCTATGAACGATCGTCTTAGTAGCTGTGCTTGTGGTGCTTGTGTGTTCCTGACTTCCCTCAACTCCTTGCCTGGACCTGTCGCTCGTCTGATCAGGTTTGCCATGTCTAGCAGTATTGGTAGCATTAAGTCTGTAGTCGTGTTCACGTTGTTACCGAACATTGATCTCACCTGCAAAAATATAAATTTAGCATTATTTATTTACTATGTATTGATAATACATTAAGTATCTTATATACCTACTTATAT
Organism: Plodia interpunctella; assembly: GCF_027563975.2. Classification (NCBI taxonomy): domain Eukaryota; kingdom Metazoa; phylum Arthropoda; class Insecta; order Lepidoptera; family Pyralidae; genus Plodia; species Plodia interpunctella. The sequence continues at coordinate 11,597,216 of NC_071299.1, read as the reverse complement.
CTTATATACCTACTTAAAGACGTTGAAATATTTAAATTAAACTTTGAAAATTAATACCAAACATTATTATGATTACACAAATTAATTAAAATTTTTGCACGTATTTGTAATAATGATCATAAAGTCTATTCACAATGAGATAATGTCTCTATTGTGAACGAAGGTGATGAGAAAACCTAGTCCTACTTTGTGCATATCTCGGAAACTATATTATTTACAGTTACTGTTTTGTTACGTTTGACTTGAGGTTAGATCATTGGATGAATTATTACCAGATTATATAATATAAGTATTGTTTGTCAAACAATAATTGCACAGATTAATGTTTAACCTTAACACACATTATGGAGTCGGAGCAGAAGGTTCTATCAAAGGTTAAGTAGTGTATTGTTCGTTAAATATTGTCAAGTAGACAACACGCCAATGTCGAGAGTATGAAGATCAACAGAACTTTAATATTTGTCCACAAATTTGAAAACAGTCACTATAAGCACTGAAGAAACTATAATCAAGAAATATACACAACCAAGTGGGAACCACTCCATAATACACAAACATTGAAACAAATTCAACTGAATTATATTGCAAATCTGAATTTAAACTTTATCTATTGCTTATGAGTTTTTATTATTTTATCTAATTGTTGATTGTCAATAGAATGATATATTAGTGAATGATGAATATGATATGAATTTACTTTTATAACATTTAACTGTTGCCCTTTTGATATCTTAGAATAATAATTGAGGCTGGCGCACGCATCCTAAGTGATTCATTCTTCATCATTGTCATTATAAGCCGTTGGGCGAAAGCTAGTCAGAAATAATTTTAGTCTTGCACAATTATCCACTGTGAACTTATATAAAACGATGTTTCACACAGAACATACGTGACTTTTGACCGGTCAAGCGTGATAGTTTAAAAAGTAAGGCACCAATTATAGCCGCTCTGCCTGCGCCCGCGCTGTGTGAATCCATCTCGAGTGACGCAATAGCGTTAAATCCAGTTAAAATACCATAAACAGCGAAAGTGGTCGCTCTTGCGCCGAAAAGAAAGTAAATCCCTCGTATTTCTCCTTCCAAAGTACAACAACTTGATTTGCGCCTTTGGGGATAAAATACTCGTATAACTTCGTTATAGCCTACAACTATTCTGACCTAAATTATTGAAATCACTTCACCTTACGAACCGATGCAAATGCGCCGGTCAAACGATTGTTTATCTGTTGTGTCTCAATTCTCCGCGATCGAGAAAAATGAGATGAGTTAATATAAATTGAAAAAGTAAATGCGTGAAATTATTTCTCTTCGCTTTATAAACATTATTCAATTGCGCTTTTTTATCTGACTTCAGATGAAACAAAAATAGTCAGTTCGAAAAGATGTATCTTAAAGATGAAATGTAATTATACTCCATGGACTTTGCTTATGAATCTTATTGATGCCCATTGCTACGTTTCGCTTCAGCGTCCTCCGTTACGTTGACCTCCGTCTACGGATCTACGTAGAAAAACGTAGAAATTAAATGAGTAGGACACGAATAATTTATTGTATATCAATATAGGGCTGATGTTCTTTTAATACATTCGTTACATTCGTTGTAGTCTAAACTATTATTACAATTTGTTGAAAAAAAAATCTGTATATACAGGTAACTTAAGCTGATTGAAGTTTTGACGTACGTCAACGCACGTCAATGTCAAAACCTATAAACACAATGGAGCACAACGGAATCGCACCGTGCACTATTAAACCTCGCTACTACAGACAACTGAATGCAACTGATCGGTTCACATTTATGTATTTTCTTTACTCCCCGCGTGGAGCTGACACATTACAAGCTACAAATTTACATGTGCCGCTACTGAACATAATATACGACAGTGTTTTATCTTCAATAATCGAATACCAGCAGGAGGGACACGCGTGGGCCGAGCACGTTATTGATTTCCTTGCTATGATCGACACGCGATACGTTTAGGGTTCCGTAGCCATGGCGAATGACGCTTGATATCAGTTTGTTGAACACTAAATATTGAGCTGACAAAACTATCGTGATCAAGATACATTTAATATTCAAAGATCAAGCCGACAACTACTTAAGAAAACAAACAAAGACGATAAAGATTTTTTTAAACTTAATAATAATTGAAATTACGTATCGAATTTAAACAAAATCTTATAGCTACAATTTGTGTTTAGAAAAATCATTTTATGTACAATTTCAGAATTTGTATGATACGTAAGTCATATTCTATAATATCACCAAGATTAATAATGCTAATTTCTTTTTGAAACTCGATATGAAGTTGCATACTACCCCGCAAATGAAACAAACATTCGGCGACGCGAGTGCTCGCGCAAGATATGCCAAATAAAATATATTTTCGACACGTATGCTCGCTCGTCTCTTCCGCACGCTGCGACCCGTGAGTGACCGCTACAGCAATGGGATATTATAAATTACCATGTATCATATATTCTTGTAACATATCATGATATTCTTGTAGCTCGCAGATTATTATACCCTCTATATACTACCTATACCTTATCACTATATAAACATAACGTGAAAGTAAAAAAAGTTTTCACTGCTGGTAATGCCCAGTCATATGACGGAGCAGTTCATTTATCTAGTTCATTGTTTCTACAGCACGTTGCAAGTCATTAGGTAATTTCACTTTTTATACTTTATTGCCCTAGTAAAATTAAAATTACTAATAGTTTTCATACGTGAACAACATGTTTGAAAATAGCAATTTAGAATTATTCTGTAAATTGAATGATTGAAATTATTATTGCTATAGAATAGTAATATTTCATACTTAGTCTAGTTTCTGTGAATCCTTATATCTGAGGATATCGCCAAATAATAAATATATAAGGACAAAACACACAGACTGAGCTAACCCCAAAGTAAGTTCGAGACTTGTGTTATGGGATACTAACTCAACGATACCATATATTATAACATATACATATATAGATAAACATCCAAGATCCGGGCCAATATCAGAAAAAGATCATTTTCTATCATGACCCGACCGGGGATCGAAACCGTGACCTCTCGGTTCAGAGGCAAGCACTTTACCACTGCGCCACTGAGGTCGTCAAATCGTCAAGGTAACAGAAATATGCCAAACTCCAAACTTTCAATCGTTCTCAACCTATCTAATTAGAGGATTATAATAGTGACCATGGTCGGCATGGCCTTGTTACGATGATTTTACTTTAGAAACCGCTCCACCCCGGTGGAATATTCAGTAAATATTCAGCTGGTATACATACTGAGCGAGCAATGAGGCGCGGCGCGCTCGGCGGCGTGCCAGAGAGTATGTGGTTTCAATTTACTTCTTTCTCAAGACTACTATATACTAAGTAACAAAAATGATATTTTAAATTGAACCATACACAGATTAAGGTGTGGTACCTAAATAAAGATATTTCTGTTTGTATTATCTAATGAAAGAAACTCGTGCATACATAAAAATCTTCATACAATACATAAAAAGAAATAAATCTTCAATTTGAAACATCTGAATGCCGCCTTATAATAGGTATATGTAAATATTTATCCCAAATTTGATCTCATAACAAATAACTTATATTTGCGCACGAAATTATTTGGAAACTGACGAAAGTGCGTACACTGGCGGCCAACAAAAATGCTCCATTTACGACACGCGATAGAATTAGTTCTCACAATTACAGTTTTTTGCTCTGTGCTTTGCGATTAGTACGCAATTGTCTGTGTGAACGGGAAACCTGTGGAAATATAGGGAAATCGAATAATTCGGTGGAAACGACAACATTTAGTTGTTAAATAGATATCCGGTGAAGACTGACGATGATCATCATCAATTTAAACGTCTCTATCGTTGGGCCACAGGCCTTTGCCACGACCCACCAGACAGACGTTAATACATAGTGTCTAGTGTCTTGTCGCTACATTGAATACACGCCAAAATTTAATTTTTCCCAGTCGATATTTCGTGAAATATTCTCTTGTTAGTACATAGTACAAAACTAAGTCGCTTCCCGCTATCTGTCATGTATGCTTATATCTTTAAAACTACACAACGGATTTCGATGCGGTTTTTTAATAGATAGAGTGATTCAAGAGGTAGGTTTTTATTTATGTAATATGCATAATATTACACCCGTGCGAAGCCGGGGCTGATCGCTAGTTTTATATAAGTACAATCTCCAAAGAACCTACCTATAAACTAAATTTCTACGTCCAGTATTTTCGACTTCGGCAGTGCGGTGTCTGTCAGTGAGCTACGGAAGAGTTTTATCTAACTACATTGATTAATAATGTAATTTATCATGGATTTCGTAAGAGATTTGTGGTCAATGTGGTGGACCTCTCCAAATTGATAAAATTCTTACATGATCTTGCCTCCTGTCAGAAAACACTTGCATTCTGGACGGTCACTAACGACGCTGCAATCCAATAAAACTTTATACAGCGTTACAGGTATTAAACGCAAAACCTCTTAAAGACTACTTGGGTATATCAAAACAAAACAAGCAACTTTTTTTCTACGACTTTTCATGAAGTTTTTTTTTTCATATAAAAAAAATAAAATCTAATTTGCAATTCTATACATCTTAACTTTATGTAATAGCCAAGCAACACGAGACAGTACAGTAGCGTTATGTAGAAACGACATTAAAACTGAAAAAAAGGATTTTTTTTGTATTTATTACGTTTAAACAAAAGTTGTAAGTAGAACAAACGATGTTAGTCTTTATGTACCGTATGCGCCTTTGGAAGGTTATGCGTTAGATACCAGTGACCCTGTATGATGCAACAGTACGATTGTCACAGTATCAAATTAGGTGGAAAAAGTAAAAATGTTATAGAATAGATGCACGGTAAAAAAAAAAAACATTTCTTATCACATGTAACCATAATTTAAGTGAATTTTACAATGATACGTAAATGAATTTGCATATTATTATACAAAACTATAATAACTATAAAGATTTATTAATTTTTAGTCATAACTCGAATTATTTTCATATTACAGACATAGATATTTAACTTCTACCATAAATGGCATTTGATTTCCAATAAGCGTCAGTAAAAGTTGAATGAAGCATTTAGAAAAGTTTCAAACGCCACATGGCATTGTTCGACGATCAAGCGCTGAACAGTAAGTCATTAGAGAAGAGAGCGGGATGAGCAACGCGGCCGTTTTTTTGCCCTCAAGTGTATTTACACGCGTTTTGTATGATTAGATTCGACGCAATTTTAATTGAAACTTATAATTAGTCAATTAATGCTGAAATCGTGCGCAAAAACTTTAGAAATATCTTTTCTTGTTAGGTCAAGTTAATAATACTTTCGGATAATTTATTATTGTAATTCGTGTAATAATTATATAAAGCATAATTTAAAAATATATTAACTGAACTGAATCGGAAAATGACTATAACCATGACGAGTCAAACTTAGTTTTAGTAGTGTTAGTCAGAGGCGTTATGAGAAATGCGACTTATTAAAAAATACCAAGTACTTTTCGTATATACTTAAATATCTTATTCTCGTTGATAACAATGTTGCTGAATCAACTTGCATTCTAATCGATTGCAGTTTTGACAAAGTTCACGCACGACAAGTTACAACAAATGCCTGACGTCTAGGTTTTTGTACAGCTCGTTCTAGACGTGAAATAGCGTAAAACCGATTAGACTGTGTCAGCCAGTGCTCACTGCTCAGGTGGAGTGTGCCAGTTGTTGGGAAACACTCTGAAATCAGTGGTAGCTGGCTTGTCGAAATTAACCCCTTGAGCAATTACTTGTGTAATTTAGAAGTACCATTTTCGAAAAAAATGACATATTTTTTTTAGAAAATTATATTAAAATCCTTGTGCAGTCAACGAAGCTATTTTTCAATATGTATTTAAGTAGCCAATTACAGTATTGAGTAATACTCAGTTAAAACAATATTTTTTGATTAAACGAAGCAACCGTCCATGAGAAATTAAATAAAACCTTGTTACGAAGTGTGATTTCAATTCAAATTAGGTGAAAATTCTACTAACTACCTACACGTTATAAAACAATTGCTTAATTCATTGTTATCTTAATAGTATTCATGTTTGTATTACTAGAGGCAAGAGCAGCCTCATTCATAATGTAAAAATTACTTTATTTGTATCAGAAAAATAACAATGACATAGATTTTCTTACATTTTAATACTTTTGTGAATAGCTAGCTTTTGATAAAGCTTATTTCAATATATAAAAATATGTAATATACTCGACTACGAAATATGAGTTAGCGTAAAGATTCTAATAATATAATAATTATTGTGCTTATCAGGACTGATGAGTCAACAAGTGATACATTTTATATGAGGAGGCACCGAGATCCCTGACAACTACACTGTTTAATTTCGGCAGCCTTGCGTACGTAAAGCCTTAGCATTAGGAAATGTGTGTCATACGAACAGGTTCTATTGACTTCAAGCTCATCTCAATATTGATATAACACGATTAATGTACAAACAATCGGAGCTATTATAAATATTTGAAAACTGAAAAGAATTCGTTACCATAACAGTAAAACAAAACCTTCATGTGAAAGTAGTCAGTTTGTTTTTACCTGTGAAAATAATGGTACAGTAATTGTATGTTATAAGCTGTTCACTATAAAATAAAAAGTGATATACACTTTTTATTTAATAGTGAACAGCTTATAGCGAAGTTTATATATATTTTGTATGAAAATACCAAAGGACATCTATAAATTTTAATGCCATAGTTGAATGTTACACTGACAATGTATGTTGCTGTTTAAATAAATAAATAATAAATCAAAAGGTGACTACCACAGATTACGCGAAGCTTCGAATGACTTATAAAATTTGTAATTTATAACAAATCTAATTACTTAATTTACGTAAGAACTACTCCCGTCCGTTATCTTATTATCTTATAGATTGGATTGATTCACAGCGCTGATTGAGACCACGAACTCATTAATTTTATTTCTTTCATTCACCACACGCTGAAAACATTTTGTGAAATGTTATATGTGATGTAATCCTAATAATAAAAATAATCGAGTATTTAAGGTTCCCATTTAAACCCAAGGTTCAAATATTTGACCATTATGAACGGTCTGGATCGACCTGGACCTATGTGATGATAAGATAATTACATTTTTCTTAATTCATAGTTTTACAGCGATGACATTACCAAATGTTTTAATTTTTTTTTAGAAATAATAGCTGGTTTAGAGTTGTATACTTTGTTAGGTATATCTTTATTACCTGATTATCTCGGTTTGTTAGTATTCTTCTTTAGCCTTTTCTTAATTGGTTAACGATTGGAGTGAGATTAATCTTAACTTGTCTAAAGGTATCCGACATCACTTGACGTCTACCCCAAATATTGACAATAGAGGTTCTTGCACTTTAAGATGATTTTTGAAGTTGAATTCCTCACCTGTGACAAATTAAGAGGTGCCCGTCCGGGCGGCGTGGAGACCTGGCTGGCGACCAGCGACGCCAGCGCCACGCGCTGCGAACCCGACATCGCCCTGATGATGGGCACGATCTGCGCGAACTTGCCCACGTGGTCCTTCCGCTCCAGCGCTCTCAGAACCGCCTCCTTTATCATCCCTTCCTTAGACCGCAGCTTGTACGACGGCTTGTAACTCAAACTCCTCTTCGTCGTCATTTCTTCCAAAATATCCTCCTCGAAAGAATCCAAATTGTATTGAGGTCTATGCGAGTTCGTCACCCCTGTCGGCTTTATTATCCTCACCGGCGGCTTCACTATTGTCTGATAGTGTCTCGATTCCTGCGCTATCATCACCTCATCTTTATCCGAAAACTCAAAGTCTTTCAACTCCTCCTGGGCTACAACTAAAACTACTAACAGTATCAAAAGTTTCACTGCCATTTTTTGTTGTTTCTAAATTGTCATTATTAAAAAATTAGTTATTATCTGCACGTAACGCACTGAACATATTCACATGTTAATTGAAGTTTTTTGTCGGGCGATGTTGCGCGCGCGTCGCTTTCCTCGGGCCGCGGTGGAATGACGCGCTTCCCCACACGCGCGATTCGTTCTCATCTCATATTTACAGGTGTCAGATAATGCCGGAACTGCCAACTTTCACCGGCTTAGGGTCACCGCTGATCCGAGCGATTCTGATAAGTCATCCAGTTATCAGTGTTAATACAATGGATTGTGTCGTTAAAGGTATTGCGTAAATAACGCATTCGACAATACCTTCAATCAACCAAATTTAATTACTCGTTAATATTATGCTCTAGCAGAAAAATCAACTTTATTTATTCACTCTTAGAGTTGTAGGATTCGAAGTCGGTTTGAAAGTTAAATTTGTTCGATTTTGCGTAGATGATTATTCAGTTTTTTAAATAAGCGTAGAGATGCTTTCACAGTTCAACAGTGTTATCGAATTGTTACGAAAGCTCAATCGATGGAGGTCGTATTACGTCGGCAGTTTTATGAATGCCGTTACAACTAGTCTGTGTAGGAATTTCTATTGATGATGTGTTATATTGACTAACTAAATAATTTATTGTTATAAAATGTGTCATATCATGCATATCTTTTAATAGATGTCAGAATCATCTATTGAGTGTATTTAGAATAAAAAATATATTGTTTGTTTTTTTAAATGCATCTATCTATAACTAATGACACAGAAAAGTGGGTACTATATCGTGATGTGGTAAATTAAGTTTTTGTAACAAAAACTTTCATGTTACTTAATGACAATGCAAAATAATGTAATCGTAATCAATAATCTTGTACAGTAAACACGGCTAGTAATTATAGTCATCATCTGCCATCTTTTTCCAAAATTGTATGTCGGGCCTTTTCTCGCTCATCGCAATAGGAGTTCCCTCTGCAATGATAGATTCCTTATTGTAGCCGCAAGTGACTCCAGATTCCTGGCCACTGGTGCATACGCTACAGTTAGTTCCCAGGCTCGCTATCGACCGGCAGCCAACCAGAGCGGAGACACCGTTGGCCGATCAAGTGCGCTTTAATTGCTGCTTCTTTGTCGTGTCTTTGTTCTGCACTCTCATTGCCATTGATCTTTTGTGTTCTGTGACTTTAATATTGCCATTATTCAATTGATGTCACTATTTTCTATTTTCATCTCTTCGCGACCAAGTAAAGCAAAAACTACTTTCAATGCTTAGAAGTAATATCTCGACTGTCTTAAGAGCCATTCTGCAATTTTGTAATAACTTTAGATTTATATATAGTTTCTTATTTAAAAAGGCCAATGGAGTACATTTTTACTATTATCAGTATTAGAATATACCCAAGTCGCCGAATGATAACTAAAGATATAGCTTGTTAGGTACAAGCTTTTATTTAATTTGCAAATGAATTTGAATCTTGCAACTCAATTTTGAAGCAGATATCTACAACCGAGTTAAAATTTTGTATACACGTTTAATTTTGATAAACAATAAATACTTTATTATAATATGCATAATGTTAATATATCAGGAACTTGTAATTTAGCAATAAGGTTTTTTCGATGCAGTTTGTTTCACAATACAGATACAGACAGACATACTATGGAAATCTCGCAATAGAAGGAATACGTTTAATATTGAAATCCTGCGGTTTGCCGATACGATGTCACTTTCTTTCTGATGGCGTATTGTTCGTGCTTCGTGGTACTCGTGGACGTCTACAGGCTGTTCGTGAAGCGAACGCTGGGAGTCTTATTCAACACCATGCAACCCTTTTTACAAGCTAACTTCATTTTCGTTTCATCAGTCACGACGACATTGTGACAATTGCTTACAAGTTTGTCCCAAACAACAATGAATCGTGGCCAAGCAATATTTCCTTTGATATCTTACCCTTTGGGTTTATTCATTGGTTTTAGATATTATAATTACTATATTTGTTGTGATTACTAACCTTATTTTTGTATAATATTGTAATTTTAGCTTGTGAAGCAATTATGGAATAATGAAATTAGAAGAAATATACTTACTTATTCGTCTATGGTGAAAAACCGTGAAAGGTCCAAAATTCTCTGCTGAAGTGGAGTTTTGTTGTATTTATCACTATCTCGCATATACATAGTGATAAACAACAGAAACCCCTGTGAATACAAACCTCCTGTAGAGGCGGTCGTTAGTGGTTGAACGAAAGTGCAGTTGATGTGCAGTTGTCATTGTTGAGATTGGCGGCGTTCGCTATCAAATTAGTCGTTGCATCATTGCAGGATGTTTCTATTGGAATGATGATTAAATTTTTGTGGCAACGAAGAATCTTTCATAATACATACAAAATCACTTATGTGAGAATTAACTAACTTTATGAAAGGGTTTTATCCAACGCAATTTTATTTGCAACTTATTGAAAGCAAACGCAAGTTTAAGTAAGTTTTTAATAAAAAAATAATCCGGCCTGCACATTGTACATATTTTTCAAAATCAAGGAAAAATACAACGACATTTAAAAAAATGCCGAGATTGTTACTTTTTTAGTATTTTAATTGAATTTAATTTTAAAATCTATATTTTATTGTAACAGGCAACAAGCATTTTAATATCAGGCCGTTTCATTAGGAGAAATTAGTAACTAATTAGTAACGGGTGCTGCCGGGGAATCAATCAGCGCAATTGTCATATTGTTTATCATATATTTTGATTGGTTATTTGTGTTTAATATATTTTATCTACTCAATCACAATCATAACATGTTTTTATATGCATTTTTTACTATAAGTACTTTGTACGTTGTACTACCTTACTAGAAAAAAAATTAAAAAACAATAATGGTAAGATCTTGTGGCTTAAAAGGAAACAACATTGTTTATATGAGTACATGAACAACACACTAAGAAGTAATTACACACTTACATCGCGAGCACAACTCGCATAACACATCCAGAACCGCAGACAAATATTGATGATCCTAGGTATAAATATTTGCTTACGCTGGGAATCAAACCAGTTAGTAGTCCTTCCAAAATGTAGAATGGAGTTTTTTAAGAAATACTATATAATTTAGAATTTGACGTACAAAAAAGCCCGTGAAGATCCCCCCGTCTGATTTCTGACATAAATGCTTTTTCTACTTTAATTTATTTCCAAACCGAGTGTTACAGAGCGCTGTTATTTCAAGACCATAACTCTAAATTTCAAAAATCATTTTCAATTTCTCTAATACTTTGTACTCCACGATATTTTATTAAATTGATGTGGAATTTAAATGTAGGCAATGAGATGTAGGTTTCGAAATAAAAATTAAAAGAAATTTTTCATACATTACTTTATTTCATAATAAAATAAATCTTTCAACCTTACGAAAGCTACTCAATGCTATAATACAATTCATAAGACTAGAAAGTAATATTGAACTGAGACGAGATGGGAAGCAACGTGAATAGACTATGATATTTACATTAACAACCGTAGCACCACTGCGATCCAATAATAAATACACTAACATACGTATGTTATTACGAGATTTTAACCCCCCATCCTAGAAGAAGCAAACAATTTGAAACGTCTGAAAGTTTAAAAATAGTTTTATTCTAAGATATCATCAAAGCTCATGTCTCTATTTTGTAATTAATTTAGAAAGAGACAATATGAAACATGACTGAATAAAAAATATTTTAGTAAATGATCTTATATTTTTTTATTTTAATTCGATTTTCCACTTTTTTTGAGATAGTAAAAACTGCAACAGAATTCAAAGAATAAATTTTGATAAAATAATCTAATAATTGTAATTAAAACCATTCACACATTTGTAAAATTGACAAAATATACAAAAATATCTTTGGAAGATGCTTACAAATTTAAGTTATAAAAAATACATTTTCTCAGTTTGGAAGCACAAGAAATATTACCTCGAAATAGATGAACAATTATTATTATTCTGGATACGTGATTACGATAAACAGTTCATTACCTACACAAACTATACTATTTACAGATCATTCTCTAGACTACACCGCAACACGCAATACTGTTATAAATTAACGAATATTTACAAACATCGATACCTACTGTAAGTTAAATTTAAATTAATCTGAAATCGATTAATCTTAATGTCATGTCCACACTTGTGCAAAAAAATATAATATCTTTCAGTGCATATAATTGGCAAATTTATATAGAGCCTATAACACGTTCAATGTATGTGGAATTATTTTCAGACACTATGAAACTCACAATTGTCTAAAATAAAAATTAAATCAACAAACTTGGCCTTCATTACTTTTGAGAAAATTTATAACAATTTTTGAATCAAAAATCGTATTGATAGACTACGTAGTCAAATATCAATAAAATCAGTCAATCGACAATTTAAATGTCACATTCGAATTCCGAAACCCTGTTGTTCCTCCCGTCGGGGATCAACTGGAAGTGGCCGTCTCTGGTGCCGATCCTCGGGAACCCGTTAAAGCTATTTCTACTGACGAGGGGATTCTCGCGCTCCCTTTCTCTGTGGAAACTGGAGGTCGAGAGTTTCCCGTCTTTTCTTTCGGCGAAGTTCGTGTCGGGGAAGGTTTTGTCGGGGAAGCTGTTGTCGGAGAAGGCGCGGTCGTTGAACTCGCCGTCGGAGAACAGCGCGCGGCGCGGCGCGCCGGCCGGCTTGCTGAACGCGAACGGCCGGCTCTCGAACTGCGACCCGCCTTTGTTACCCAGGCTGCGACGGGAGGTGAAGTGCATATTGGTTATTGTGTTCGTTTTGCCATGACTATACGTTCCCGGTGCGCAAAATATTATACTTTTAACCCGTAAATAGGAAATACTTCCATGGGATAAGTCCGCTGCAAGTGCTTTTTCTGTTCTTGTGTCTTTGTGTTTTATTATGCAATGGAGTAATTCAAACAAACGAACCATATTTTAGCCATCTTAGTGGCTACTTATACTCCTGACAGAACGAGACAAATATATAGAAATAAATAAATTATCTGTTTTTTATAATTGTATGTTTTTTATATTAATCTGTCTGTCTTTTCATTCAGAGTAATTTTCGGAAATGATAATCTTAATGGCTTTTAATGAAATTGTACAATTTAAAAAATGCAGTTTTTTGCAATTACACATTACCTACTCCAATTTGAAATTATAACTTATGATATAGCTGGTTCAAGCTAGTCATTAAATATAAAGGTGGGTCTTTTTTTTACAGATCTTTCTTATAGAGATATGGAAAAAGTCATACCACGAGCGTTACTCCCACCATTATCGAAGGAGTAAATATTATCTCCTATATACTTACTCCCTAAAACACCGCCTTTCACGATCATACTCCGCGGACAACCCTTCATCGTCGTTGATGATCGCCGACGGATCGCTGTAGACTGAAGACTCTTGATAGAACGAGTCCAGGTCTACGTAGTTTCCTTCCGAGGGCTCGTTGTCGAGGAGTTCGGCGAGCTGGGCCTTGAGCGCGGCGAAGGAGGGCCGCTGCGAGGGGTCGGCGTGCCAGCACGCGTGCATGGCGCGGTACAGCTGCGGCTTGCAGTGCGCCGGCCGCTCCAGCCGGTAGCCCTCCGTCACCGCCGACAGCACCTCGCGGCCCGACATCGCCGCGTACGGCGTCGAACCTGCAATTACCAGTTACAGTTAAAGATTTGGAGGAAGATTCTGGAGTCAAGATTACTGAACACAAGATTTGAAAAAGAAGAAAATATGAGAATGAATAAGGTTCATGGACTTTGAAGATTCGGACATCTGAAGAGTAGTGCTGCAAATAAAGTTTACTGGTGTTCCGAAACGGATTTTAATCGTAATCATACTGAGTGAGTTTATCCACTGACCTAAAGTAACAATCTCCCACAGCAGAATGCCGAAGGCCCACACGTCGGTGTGGTGGCTGTAGACGTTGTAGAGCAGCGCCTCGGGCGCCATCCAGCGCACGGGCAGCGCCGAGCGCGCGGCGCGGGCCGCGGCGCCGGCGGCTCGCGACATGCCGAAGTCCGCGATCTTGCACAGCTTGTTGTGGTCCACCAGCACGTTGCGCGCTGCCAGGTCGCGGTGCACGATCTTAAATTTAAAATTATTTACTCAGGACATCACTTACTAACGTCAAAAATTTACTTAAAACTAAGCCACCGCCGACTTCCAAATAGCAGGTAAAGAAAGCGACGCAACAAACTTCACCACAGCCTTTTCGCCCAACGGGAAAATGTTATGAGCTAACTGTTGCAAGTCAATAATCTCTCAGCTATAGGGATATCATTCATCGTGTCTTAGGATAAAATAGAGATGTCCTTTATTAAATTTTAACCAGACTTTACAAAAATCGTATCATATAATTAATTCGTTGCTTTTTTTCAAAGATGCTCCAACACAAACTGTTGTGGCATAGTGAACCTAAGTGCGCTCCCGAAATTTAAGGCATCGCTTTGTTCTATCCTGACACAAACATTTATCTGCAGACACTAACACAGAAACGCGTACAATACACTCATAAGGTATGGGACTTATGATATAAGTTTAATGCTCTGTCAATTAGTTTGTTGTGCATTTGTGCATTTATTTATTTAAATATCTCGGACCCCTTTGGAAGCGATGTAGTCCATGCCCCTAGCGACGCAGTAGGCGAAGACGGTGAGGTCGCGGGAGGTGAGCGCGCCGCTGCCGCTGAAGCGGTCGGGCCGCGAGCGGCGCTCACGCAGGTACGTCAGCAGTTTGCCGCACATCACGTACTCCATTATTAGGAGATAGGGCTCTACAAACATAATACATCATTATATTTTTTTCTTAATCTTAACCTGACTTCAATAACACTCTTCACGTTTCAAGCTCACATACATTATGCTTTAGAATATAAAGTGAAATCTTGAAATCTTCATCTAATCAATTATAAAGTGGCCAGTGAGATGATTGGACAAGAACTTTATCCGGAGTACCGGAACTACTCAACCAATTTCCGAAATTCAACAGTAAGAAGCTACATTATTCCTATGGGGTACTTCGTTCCCATAGGAGAAAAGCCCATCCGCAGGTATTTTTCAATAAAAACATTTAACAAACCTTGTTCTGTACAGCATGCCAAAATGGTAACCACATTGGGATGGGTTCCGATTTTTTGCATGATGTAGATCTCGTGCAGAAGCTCCTGTTTCTCCTTCTGAGATGCGGTTTCCTTAATCGTCTTGACGGCTACCAGACGCGTCAAACCATCGTGCCCGTTTAAATCATCTGCTTCAGCTTTCCATACCTATAAATAGCGAAATGGAAATTACGGAAATCCAGGCACGAAATAAATTATTTATGGAATATTAAGTATTTCTTTTTTATTGTAAACATGTAATTGTTAACATAATTCGGTTATTTCAAAATATGTAATCTTGGGAACGCGAGACTCACAAAATAATTTACCTGGCCAAAGTTTCCTTGACCCAGCAACGTCTGCAGCCTTAGCTTATTTCTTGGAAATTCCCATTTTTGGTCAGGTTTGGTCGGCGGTGGCATTGGTGGTCGTGCGACCGGTGTAATCGGGGACTCTTTCTTGATCTCACCATCGTCGAAGTATCCCTCGTACTCCGTATCAATTTCTTTGGTTTTCTTATTAAGAACGTTTCTTAAAACAAAAGCTATAATAGCTCCAACAGGCAGGAATCCCAACCCGGCCAACACATATGATGCAGTGTAATTCTTTTCAGCTTCTATGACTACTTCTTCGTTCTTTGTTACAGTACCTTCTTCCTCGCTATCCTTAGTTACATTTGCAGAAGTATTATTTGATTCACTAATATTAGTTGAAGGTGCGCTTGTTGCAACCAATACAGGTTTTGATTTAGACTGTGATGAAGTTTTGGAAGTTACTACGAATGGTTTAAATGTTGAAACACTTTGAGTTACATCAGAATGTATTGCTTCTGTTGTTACTGGAGGAATATTGCTAGAAGTTCCTTGTGTAGGTAATGTAATTGGCGATTCGCTCGATATATAAAATGAAGATGGTGGCTCTGGAGTAGTTGTTGTAGATGTGGTGGATGTAGTGGTTGGACGTCGCCTTCGTAGTATATTTTTCGGCCTTACTGTACTACCATTCGCCAAAGTCTCATAAACATTTTGTCGTAATAAACTAGCCAATCTTTCGGATATACGAGAAGTTGTTGGCATTTCACTGGTGGGAGGATTAGATGGTTGTAAAACTATGGGTGAAGAACTTGGATTTGAGTTCATACTGCTTTCTGTAGTTGTAGTTCTTATTCTAATTCTGTGCTTGTATGGTCTATAAGTCGAGGAAGTCACTGTTGATGTCTCCGTCTCATTTAAAAGAATTGCTTTAGGAATAGTACTATTAAGTTCATATTCTTTTACTTCTGGAATAGTACTATTATCTACATCCAATCCATCAGTAATATTTTTGGCTTTCATAGAGGACGTTATAGAAACAGAGGTAACCACGGCTGTATAAACAGATGTTGATGTTTTTTCTGTAGTAGTATTAACAAGAGTCGGTACAATGTTTTCAGCTGTGGAGGAAGCTGTGACTCGAGTAGGCCTTCTGCGCAAATTAAAGTAACTTCTTGTGTAATTTCTTGGAACAGAAGTAATATTAAACTTATAAGGATTATCCTTCACAGTTGTAGTAGAATTCGTTTTATTTGTGATATTTAAAGATTCTTTATTCGTACTAGTAACATTTGTTTGATTATTCTCTTTATTTTTATCTACAGTAATTGGGGTGACATTAAAAATGATTTGCTCAGTAACATTAAGTTGTGCAATAGTTGGTGACTTAGTAGTAGCTGGCGTAGAACTAGAGTATTTCCTATATGCATTTACTAAACCTACATGACGCGCAGGGGCAGGTCCTTTTACAGTGTTCCTTATTTTATTTTTTTCTATGGTATTTTTAACAACAGATACATCCATTTCTTCATTAACTTCTTCTTCATCTACACTTGTATTCTTGTATTTTTCTGTCGCTGAATATCTAGAATTGAATTTTCTTTTTTCTAATGGAGCTGCTATGAAATTAACTGATTTTGTGGAAGCTGATAATGAAGGAGAGTTTGTTAAATTATCGCTGACCTGACCTCCAAGTTTCTGTCCAAAGTAAATAAATGGCGCCATCTCCTCTACAGTTAACTCTGATTCTAGATGTCTAAAATGATTAATTATTTCATCAGACATAAATACCGTGTTATTTTCTTTTTCTTTTTCATTCTCAATGTTCACTAATTGCGTACTTTTAGAGTCTGTACTATTAGCAATAGTGTTTGTTTCTGATTTATCTTCATTGCTTTCTTTTTGTTGTTCTTTTTCTTTTTGTAATTCTTCTGTTATATTTGGATTCGTGGTATTCATGGGTAAAGTTGTAGATTCAATTTTAACTGTGGTATTTTGTTTTATATCGTTAACAATTGTAGTTGTCGTTTTATTTAAGACTGGACTTTGAGTGACGTTTTCTGTGTCAGAATAATTAAGCAAATATAGGCCATGATTTGATTCATCCACTTGAAACTCTTCCTCTGGGTCTAACTCTACTTCTTTATCTAATCCTTCTAATTTTTCAGGTGGGACGTAGACTACTGAACTGTCTGTCATTCTATCAGGAGTGTTTTTATTAGCATTTAAGTGGTCTCGTCTTTTATTGTCGAATGCTAGCCTACTCCTGTTTTCCTGAAAGGACTTGGGCACAAAGATGTGTGGCCTGACATCTTGTCTGTCTTTGTCAGCAGAATATAGTTTATTTGGAGGAGTCGCTTCAAACGTCAATCTTTTCACAGTCACGTTGTTTGCATCTCGAATTTCTATCTTTGCGAAGGTTGTGTTGCCCCTGAAAACGATGAAGAATAAACATGAATACAGTAAACAGTAACAAAGAAAATAATGATTGAAACTAGTATTATGCCGTTCCAATTAATCTATTATATCAGCTACTTATGTGGTTCTGTGGTACGTATCTGGCATGGTAGGGACCAACACTGTTCAAATGAGTTTCTTTCGGCATTTCTTCTCAGCAGTGGTCGTTCCGAAATGCCAGTAGTTTGTAGCTTGTGAGAAATAACTAGAAATATAAAAATTGACGAGAAAAAGTGCCTGTGAAGGTCTAATTTCTGAATAAATGATTTGAATTTGAAAGTGCTGTTCCCATAGGGAAAATACGAGAAACATTGCCTATATATATTTATAAACTTCGAACAGCAAACTTCATCCGACTAATATCGAAATAATTGGTTGTTACTGACCTGAAGATATAATCTATCTCCATAATAAATTTCAAAAAAGGGTTCTTTAGTTTTTGGGTTTATTCGTTTTAAACAAAAATAGAATTAAAGATCAAAGCAAAAAATTTTTTTTCTCTCTTTATAATATCTATGGATACCTATGGAAAAACGTGAGTTTTACAGACCACATTTCATGAAACATGGATTTCCTACAAAGCTACATACGAATGATTTATTAAAATGAGAAAAAATAAAAAAGGTACGTACTTCCTAGCAGCTTGAGCCAGCGCTGGGAGCGCGCTCAGTATGGCAGCATGTCCGCTCTTTAGCTGTTTTCTCCTGGCAGCCAGCACAGACAGTAGGTGCGAGTCGCGGGCGGTGCTCGTGTTGCTGGCCGGGGACGCGCGGCGGACTCCTGAAAATAGAGATTGTCTTTTGAGAAATGCGATTACGTATAGTTGTCTGTAGAGAGACAAAGACATTTTATAATGCCACCGCAGGCATGTGGCAAAATCCCTAGGTCATAAAGTAGCCTGGCTGTGGTGACTAGATCTCATCTGGTGGGAACTAGTCAAGCCAAAGCCTGCAAGACTTACGTGAACAAAAGTGACTTGAAAGATCGTAACAAAGATTCAAGTTTTTTTTAACAGCTCAGCGTGATCTAAGTACTGATGTGTATCAATATTGAAATGAAACTATAGAAACCCCATCATTACCCCGTCATCGCATCAGTTTCAATCGAATGCACTATTATTAAATTTCTCAAGTCTCGCGCAGTAACCGCTGATGACCAGCCATCATTGCATGTAATGGAGTAGCTCCGACCTTCACCCACTAACTAAAACAATACATCGCCATAGATTAAAGTTACAAAGGCGTTTGTTGTTATATTAACAATCCGAAACGTAGTTGGGGATTTGCTGTTGATTTAAAATATCAATCTGTAGAAAGTGTCAAAAAACAGGCTTACCTAAAAATATTAACGCTATTGAAAAGGATAAGTAAAGTAAATAAAACATTTTTACACATATTATTTATTTTTTGTAACTATTATGCATTATTTTTTTCACTTGTCGCACAGAGAGCACCGTTATGAATAAATCTCATGGAATAAAATTAAAAAAATTAAAATTAATATTATTATATATACATTGAGATTTTCTTTTAAGCAAAAATATGCTTGCGTTAGAAAACCTCGCTCTTTTTCTCATTAACCTAATACAATATCAACATAAAATACAAATACAAAATTTATTACAAAGTTATTCTTGTTTCTCAAACATGTAACAAAATCAAATAAGAAAATACAAATTTAAACTATTACTTAGTTCACATCAGCCCTACGAACATATCTTGGGTTCAGTGACCACTATGAATTAGTGGCCACCACTGATTAACATCTTTATTAATTACTGGACCGGTGTACCATACCTTCTATCTCATCATAACCTTTAGTTTGTAGCCAATCAGTAACAATGGATTTACAGGAGTACGAAGTTTGAGTATATATGCCCACATCTCTATCTATCAGGTTATATAAATGGGATGATTGATTCAGAAACTGTCTCTTAGCAAATACAGAATTTACTCGGGCCGCGGGGGCAGCGTTGATTAATCTCCTTCTTCCCGACAACCTAGCAGGATCGTAGAGTACAAGTTTATGCTTTTTCAATACAGTCAGAAGGATGTAAAGCTTTCTAACAGACAGAACCTGCGCTTCGGAGTATAAGATATCAGTGGAAAATCTGAATGGTTTAAAAAGCATCACCCTTAACGCGCTCGTTCTAATTCAATGAATTTTGTTTTAATAGCCCCACACCAGATTATCAGGCAGTAGGACAGAATCGATTGAGTAAGAGTTCTATTCATAATAAGCTCAATATGTATAAACCAAGACAGTCTCTGATCCAACATAATTCCGAGATATTTCACATGTTTTACTTTTACCAAGCCAGTGCATGAACATTCAGATATAGGATCATCACAAGTATAAAATAGCAACCTTCTGTCCTTAATGTCATAGTCCAGTTTTGCATGTCACTGACTGATTTGCATGGCACTAATGATAAGTTGCTAGCAGTATCTCGGTTGAGTCGCAATGCAATCAGAGTAGCGGACGCACTCACAATCTTGAGGGCTCATTAGGCTACTGACTGATATCTGTTAGTGTTTAATTGGTCTATTAAAAAGGTATTATACTATTTATATTATAAATTAATGTGACGTATTTTATACCTTTGACAAAATATACGTCATCTTTAATTTACAGTAGCGGTGGGTGGGCAAAGGATGTAACTTTTCATATTCAAAACATTATATTTGCTTTTTAAAGTAACTAATTTACGAAACACATCAAAATCCCACAATTAATTATCACCTCTGTTTTTTTTATCAAATAATAATTTTAAATGCAATCTACTCTATACAAGCTCTTTTGAGGACATTAATTAGGTAGAAAACTTTACTTTTTACGTCAACAATAAAATAAACTCGAAAAAGAAATTGTTTTCTCATGTCTTGTTTTGATATCATAATATATTTGATATCATAAGCCAAGGGAATAAGGGAAATAGGTAATTAATTTAAGCTTTATTTTAAAAGTTTAAACTAATGCCTTATGTCCGTTAAGGTTCCAGCCATTTTGTACTCATGATGATGGCTGAGGGCTGATCTATTTGCCGTATAGGTATACATTTTTATACATTATGAGTGCTCGTATACTGCGTTGTGTAAAATTATGTTCTCAATTTGTCATTTTGAGAATAAACTTTCTACAACATTAAACTCTTAAAATCCTTTTGGTATTTTCGTTAATGCTTTCATAACTGCTATTGGGCAAGCGTGTGTTCAATGAATCCATACAGTCCAAAAGTGAAATGACGAGAGCACAGATGAGAGTTCCAAGCCTAGGTATTAATTTAACGTAAAAGACATAATTTCATGGCCATTCCGACTCGACAAGAAGATTTTAGTTTGAAAGATTTTAAGCCTTTGTGCATTTTTTTCTATATATCGTATTTATATACAATGAATGATTTGTAGATATCTTCAATTAAATAGTGGTATACTTGATATGTAACGCCGTATCCGACCGAAAGCTTCAGCCGATTTATTAGAATTATTGCCAGAACCGTAACTACAACTAAATTCGAATAAAAACTGGATTTTAAGACCGAAACGGAATAGTCGGACACTAAAGTACTCGAATACTCGTAATGTTACTAGACGAATTATTTTATAAAATGCCAGCTCTGGTCCCTCATCACCTTATGCTGATTGGACACAAACCGCACTCCGTTATGCGATGTTGCGTCACAGCACCGCGGCGCACCGTGACGAATTCTAGGACCGTTAGAGCTTCGAGCCAGGCCCCATTGCTAACTTGCGTCGTGTCGTTCCGTTGTGTTACGTTGTTTTCCATATGATTTGTTATAAACGTGCGTCGACGTACGTCGAATCTTCATACGATTTCTGTGTTGTTCGTCGACGGATGTCAAAACAAGAGAACATTACTGGGCGGCACGATATATCGTAGTAATGCGGCCTGCGTCAGGACTTGTCTTCCGACTAATAATTGTATCTGTGGATAATTCTATCACTAGAGAATGTTTGCCAACACTTCATTGTACGTGAATTGATTGAAGAAATACTTCCTCGTCTTTAAATTAAAAGTCGATACACAGTGTGGACCCTTGACTTTTGCCCATTTATTTTATTGATAAGAAATATGTCAAAGATTGCTCAAGAAAAGACAAAATAATAGTTAAAGTTGATGACGACACTGATTGGCTAACGCGTAAAGGGCATTTCTATTTACACATACGTTAATATTTTCCCATAGATTTCGATAAAATTTGTATGTTAACAATAATAACTAATTTGACAATGGTTTATCTTGCAAAAGTTTCGGATATCGCGATATATAGAATAGAAAACACAAGGGCATCAGTTGCAATAAACACTTTTGTAAAAATAACGCAACACTCAAATAATTTAACACTTTACCTCGACGAATACAAAAACACAAGAATACTGAAAACATAATTCGGTAACTCCATGACATAGATTGATAGTTTGTAGGATTAAATTTGCTCATATTTATATACCGAAAGTACCGGGCCATTGATAAAAATTTCGCATTTATAATATTAGTTGGGATTATAATTGCAAGATAACTACAATATACTTATTATATATATCGAATTAAGAAAAGTAAATTAAAACAACAATTGACCTTGAATATAACAAAAGCAGATTGCAAACCGTGTTTAATTACTAATAATTAATGTTCCTAATCCGATGGACACTTTCAACGACCACACTTATAACACCTCTAATTAATCTGGACTTAATTATAGATTTTAATTATTGTGCCAAGGTTTCTGTGTCTTCGAGAATCAATTTAATTTATATAATGAATTGTTTTAATTACAGGTTTGTATCGTCATTATTGTCATAATAGTGACAGAAATCGTTTAATTGTATTTGGTTGGATCATTGCGAAACCAGATGTATTTTTGATATTTTGATGCCAGCTTACTGAATTAACTGCAGCATGATATACAGTAGCAGCTAGCTTAAAAAAACTTGTTATTTTATAAGTAGACTATTTTTAGAGATATTTTTACCCGAGCGACGCCGGGACGGGCCGCTGCCCGTCCCGGCGTCGCTCGTGTAAAAATATAATAAATTATACACCCAAACCTTTCTCAGGAATTACTTTATTTATTTATTTATTTATTTAGGTATAAGTAACATTAAGTTATGTGCTAGCATGCAACCCAATTACAGGTGAACACAACTCTCAAGTAAACACGCGAGTGTTAGTTATTATTTTGATTACAATAATATTACAAGATTTAGTAACTATTACACTATCTATTGGTGAAACAGACAGACGGCATACCAAACATGTGAAATATATTTACTAAAATACTTACCAAATGTTTGTGTGGATTTAAATGAGATATTTTGCACAATTTTCATGTGCAACGTCTCGTCAGCAACATCAATTTTCGAGAGAACGAAATTCCGCAACAAACAGAGGGTTTAGTTTGGCACATATTGAATGTGGGTTGATAGAATAGATTTACATTTACGTACTCAATTAAACGTTTTCGAAATCCAGTGCTATTTGTTCGTGCATATTATTTCTTCCTAAATTCCGTTTCAATTTTCCAACAACAAATCCCGAAGTTCCCACCGCGTGCCAGCTCCACAGCAAATCAAAGTCGAACCAATAGAATTGAATTGTGCAACATTCTGCGATGTCGGGCTGTGAAGGGCCCGTGGCCGACGCAAATCACAACATTTAGCCGATTTACCAAGTGAAGGTACGTTAATGAAAACTGAAAGTAACTTAAGTTAACCTCAACGGTGCAGAGCCGTGAGATGTCAATAATATTCATGTAATATGATTATAAATTGATTAATCCTGGTTTGAATATAAATCTTTTAAAAAATCACCACTGTATAATTATCCAATGCTACCAGTAAACCAAACGATAATGAATAGCATGATTACTGCTTGTCAGCCGTTGTGTCGCGACAGTGTTTCTATAAAGACGAACTCCGTGGCGTAGTGATCGCCACGCTCTACCTCTATCTGAACGTCCTGGATTCGATTCCCAGCTCGAGTTAATTTTGTACTTGTGACCACAATATTCGTCTGCGATTCTGAGTGTCACAAAAGCTAGCAAAAGCTTTTGTGTTTCGCAATCGGAAACGCATGCGTACGATACAATTAGACTCTCGTTATTTTTCATCATAGGAAATCAAGCTCATGTACCTGATACGTCTGATAATAATTCGATAAATAAGAATGATGATATAATATCACCAAATCTTTAAATATACATACGCCGAAATAAATAATATATTCTGGAAAACTAGAAATATATTCTAAACAGTTTAGGCAACCATAAAATTACACTATAACTTTCCCACGCTGTGTCGCTCCACATTAGACTGCGAATGAAATCGGTTGCCCCATGCACTTGTGCATCGGCTGCAGTCCGGCGGCGTGACGCAACCGGGCTGCATTCGCGAAGGGCTCGCTGGGAAAACGTTTCGTAACTGCCGAGTACAGTCTTATTACAAATAAATGGACAACACTCAACGACCTAATGGATGTTTATATGTATATGTTATACAATATAGTATCGTTGGATTAGTATCCCGTACAAGGCTCGAACCTACTTTGAGGTTAACTCAATCAAAATGTGTGATTTATCCACATTTATTTATTTAAAATACGCAATGGCTCTGATGGGAACACAAACATAAAATACTCGTGAAAAATAACGACTGACAGATAAATCTTTCAAAACTGTAGACAAATATGCTCGAACCAGGAATCGAACACACCCTTAAGGGTTTGGTGTGGTGACTATTAAAACGTTGAAGTTGTAAATTCAATTAACGAGACGGTAAAAGCGGTGAATTTGAAATTTCAGATTAGTTTAATATATCGGCGACTGTACGAGCTTCGAGAGTATCGATTTATGTTCCAATAGTATCGTAAACTTGGCTGGAAGCGGCTAATCGCGTGTCAATCGTGTCTCTTGTTTGTAATAGATCAAGTAAATATGGATCTTCCTAATGAAATAAAAAAAATACCTTATAAATGAAGAACTGGGTAAGAGCAACTTGTATAATGTTTTAGCTAAACTTTAAGCCAAAGGTGAGTAAAGTACCCACTGCTTACTTTAATCGCGTCCATTATGACATGCCAGTATACTATTCCCACCACATTATCGCATAGGATAGTATAAATAATAACTATATCGTATCAGAAAGCACCTAATTCAACCGATGAATACCACAGATTGAGACAGACAAAACCGCTAGTAATTCAGGAAATGTCAGCTGAATCCAGGGCGAGCATTGTATGGCTTTGCCCAACTGCGAACAATGATAGTCATGTTTTTGCCAAACCTCGGAGGCTGGGAAAACGTGTGAGAACCAAGTGTGAACAATTAGGGCTTTTTGCTGATTCGGGAAGTCTAGATATCGATTTCTTAATGTTCGATGCGAACAGAATTGATGAAACGTTGATAGATTTGAGCTAATGGATAGTGTTTCTTTGAGTTGGTATCGAAAACGAAAGTTAAAATTAAAATACACTTAAGATATTTACATATATCCTTACATATCATAAGAAGACATGACCTGACAAATTAAAAAGAAAAGGATTTTTGTACGGGTTTCACCAATAAGATTATGTGTTATTCCTGAGGAAGGTTTAGTAGTGATTTGTTATGGTTTGGCCCGAGCGAAGTCGGGATGGGCCGCTAGTTGTCAAATAAATATAGCAATGGTAAATCAATGAAGCGGTGGTGGTGTAATGGTTAAGATCCTACTCGTGCCACATGAGTTTGTATACAAATCTGACTCATATATAGTAGTTTTCATCGACCACCACTTGCTTCCGGTGAAGGGAAACAATATGAGGAAACCTAACGGTTGATTATTATTAACTTGTGTGTGAAATGGAGAAGGCAATGGCAAACCACTCCATGAATAATGCCAAGAAAGTTGTTGTGTGTTTCATTCCACGTAATGACCACGGCCCTTAGCCATGAGGAATACGACTATGAAGACAAATCAATCCTTGCCATTGCTTGGAATTATGTTGAATTGATTAATTCAACGGAATAACACATAAATGGCTAAATTTCGACCTTTAAGAGTCTCGTAATTTTTTTACGTTTTGTGTTATCTCTCCTTTCCCTATAAGATCGACTATGGCATGCACAGTAAATTAATGTGAAAAGTAATGCAATGCTGACTATACAAGGGGTCTCCAATTAGCGGGACATCATGGAGCTTGCTGTATAGCGGTCTCGGCACGTGCGGGATTATGGCAATCTTACGTGCTCGGAATCTATGCCACTATCGGCTGCACAGAACAAGGCAATAACCTTTTAAAGGATGCGTTGTAGATAATAGCTGCAATTAATTCATTGAGTCACGCCATCATTATGTGCAATGTGCAGCCAGTACTATGGTGCCCGGACAATTGTTACGCACGGTACACCGTTGCAAAGGCATGGGAAAGGATCGATAAACTATTTATCGATAACTAATACACTTTCATAAACAAGAGTAAAACCATTTCGAATGTCAAACGGGATTCCATACGTGAATCACATAACCAGTAAATCATATTTAACTAACAATTCATGTAAGGTAGGTATGTATAAAATTTTATTTGGTTGTTTTCTATCCATGCTTCACCGCTTCACGAGTGGTTATATAACACGAAATGTATTCTTTACGCACTCGTATGAACCCATTTGGAACAATACCGTTATGTTTTTAATAATCGCAAGACTTTAGCTTTGAGCGTATTTCTCAAAGCTAAAGTCTTGCAAAATCTCAAAGCTAAAGTAGGCATGTCCAAACTCTACAGAGTGACAAAAAATATCATTACCTTTGAAACGTATTTTAGAATTTATTGGATAGTATAAGATCATGATGATTGTTCATTGCCATTTGCTGTTATTATCATAAATCCTTGCAATGGTTCGCGCCATTAGTATCAGGTATTATCCTAGATAAAGTATCGACAAATTAAGATCTTGGTCCATCACTAAATGTACCTGCAGCCTTTAGCGTGCAGTGACCGGCAACGGGGACGCATCCATATTGCTACACTGATGTAACACCAAAATAAACTTAATTGCTAACTAAATATGATCGAGTATCGTGTGGTTTTTACAGGATCTGTGTCCATTATCTTTATTAATAATTTTTCTTTTGCTCGTTAGGTAATTAGGTATGATGACATGCAGGCGCTTATGATCTGCGATCTTTGTGAAAATATTTACCGCGTAGCACTTTGACATATTATGTCATACGATTATTATGTAAGTCATATCAAATCCATGGGTTTGACATATATAACAACATTGTTTTGACCAACAAAATTCTAGTAACTTTATTATATTTTTTTATTTACCAAATAGTTTTCTAATATTAAGTAATGACTTTAACTTAAATTAATACTTTTACCTACGAACTATTCAGAAAGAAGT
This sequence comes from Plodia interpunctella, assembly GCF_027563975.2. NCBI lineage: Eukaryota > Metazoa > Arthropoda > Insecta > Lepidoptera > Pyralidae > Plodia > Plodia interpunctella. The sequence continues at coordinate 11,570,001 of NC_071299.1, read as the reverse complement.
CGCCAATCACCCGCGCATACGTATTGTTCGAACTCGCCGCAATTACACAAATTATACGAATCACCCACGCGACGGGCATTACACTCAAATTGCTGGCGGCGCAACTATACTAAAACATTATAGACAGAGCGTGCATCTAGTGAGGTTCTGACTATTAGTTGGGAATATACGAATGTGGTCTACACTACAATATAGCATTTAGAAGATTTAGTTAATAAAAAATCGTGTTGTATGTTTCAAAGAAGGTATATTTTTGCCTTTTGTTCGTCAAACTGTTTGATTTATAGACTGAAACACTACAAACAAACAAACTGAAAAAATACAAATGACCACATCTATTGGATAACATTTGTTTATTGAAACTATCAGAAACAGAATTGCTACAAAATATGACTGCCAAAACTAACAAGGAAAATGCGAGTTGTGTCCATGTTATAAAAGGATTAACCAACAAGCATTGCCCAACATGCATCTATCTTCGTATCAGAAAGCTATCCACGAAACTAAAATAATAATAATTGCGAACAGCTCACCGTTGTAATGTAATTGTAATTACATTACATAAACGGCAAACAGACTGTGTCCAATTTACTGCTTTCAATTAATATCGTGCAGAGTTTAAAACCTTAGCTTTGTTTTGAAATAAAGACGATTTTTCTTGAAGATTTTTATTCGTAGTGACCAATCAGCGTCATACTGCACATTATTTGCTGTACATAGGCACAGCCTACAGTTAATGAAAAAGTGCTTTGTCTCTTAATCAAATTAGATCCTATTGAAAAAAATTATGTCAATATGTGATATTTGTTAACTGATATATAAAATACAGGACCGTAGGAAGTGGCGCGACAAAAGGAGGCCTCAACCCAGCAGTGGGTTGATGGAAGCTGAAAATAATAATGAAATAATAATGCTTTTCGACAAGTGCAATTGTTGTATTTTTACAAAATGTATTCTGTGCAATAAATACAATCCCATCAATGATATTATGACATTGATGCTCACTGTCTATTTTTATATAATCTAAAAACAATCCACATATCTACGGGCTTGTATCAAGTATTTTTTTAAATATTTAAGTATAATATTGTAATTATATAATGTGTTGAAAAACAAATGAATTAGTAATTAGCACCACGCCCTCACACAGCCGTGGGGTATGAACCTTGGCAGCTTATCGACCGCCAGTTCACACTCCAGTTATATCGTTATTAAGAGTAACGAGGTGAATAGCGTTATTTATGACCACAATTACTTATACTTCCGCGGTATCTGGCCGGCGCTAGGAAGTTGTCGTGGGCTGCTTTGCTGCAGGTAAAAACGATGGAAGATATGGAAAGTTTGTTACTGAATCCAAATTTCCACCTCATATACTGTCTGTAGCAAAATAAAGTTGAGTAAATAATTTTATTCTGAATAAAAGATATTATTGATATAAACTTATTTGAAGGATTCCTACTTGACAGTTACATTATAAAGATATTGTATCCAAAATATTAGTTCATACATAAAAATGCATAGAGTTATAGTTATGTTATACCAGAAGAAGAAACATCTTCTTCTAGGAAATACTAATTCTGGGTAAATAATTCTGGCATGGGTCCCTATTGTTAGCTTAAAAAAATAGTAATTAATTTATTTCTTTTTTTGCTTCCAATAGTATTTCATATTCAAACTGCTCTTATTATTCTTCATAGTTCTTAAATTGGATCATGCAACAAATACACAAGAAACTTTAACATAATTTATTCGACAAGGAGATAACCAATAGTGTATATGATGCAAATAGCAAGATATTCGTCACAAATATCGGTGGTGAGGTGACCTCAAACAAAAGTTATTTGTTAGTCAGTCCGCACGATACTCAGTACCTACTGACTGCACGATAATGGAAACTCAGTGTTATCATAGCTATGCAATGTAACGTCAGAAAATACAGTAAATTATAATAATATGTTTACGGTAGTCGAAAATGTTTTCTCATATTCTTTTTAAATTTGTGTTATTGCATATTCTGAGCATAATATTATAAAACAAATTGCGGGTATCTGAACAACCACCCTGTATAATTTGTTTGAGTCATATCATTGTATATAAACAATCTTCATGTAATGTATTTAGATACAACTAAAAAGTTATACGCACTGTGTGAAGTTATGAAGCGATTCCCACAGTGGGTAAATATTTTTACTTTTTCCTTCACATGATTGCTCATAATAATTAATAATGTTTGTTTGAAACATCACGTGGACCATTTGTCACTTCTTCTTCATCCGACCTTATACAATCTCTACTTGGAGTAGACTCTTCTAATGCGGCGTCTAAGAGTGATTGCTGGTCAATATATGTTGTGTGTTTTACTGTTTACTCTTTCCATGGCAAGCCCCCTCTGTCAAGATTGAGACCTACACTGTTTAAATGTGCTTCTTTCGGCATTTCGTCTCAGTGGTCGTTCCGAAATGCTAGTAATGTATAGCTTCGACAAATATTGTTTAATTTAGAAGGAACATAATGTGTAAAATGCCTGTGAAGGTATCATTTCTGGCCTTGAATTTGCCGTTAGTTAGGGTCTTAGAGTTACTGCTATATTTATTTAAATCATCAATATAATGAAATCTGCGACTGATTTTACAGCCGTAAGCACTATAATAACATAGTCATCGCTCCGCGTGCCCTCTCGCCCTTTGCGCCGCACGATTGGCGATCACGAGCGCACAACGCCTTCATAGCGAGCGGCTATTGTTTGTTAAGTGATATCATTTGCTAAAACAAAATGATAATAAAACGGAAATAAATAAAGTTGGAAAAATACACAAAGCTAAGTAGCGTCTGGTCATATTCAAAATGCTGAATTTTGTACTCAAAATTAATCGAGAACATAATATTTAGAACAACAGTGGGGTCATATCAAGAAGATTTAATTTTGGTAGTCACAGCTTATATCTGTTGTTTAGTTTCCCGCTCATTCAGATCAGCTCAATAACTTTTATTTAAACAAACAGAAATTATAATTTCTTTGCTTCATACATATGTATATTAAGCCATTGCTAAAGTCTATATTGCAGAAAAATACCCATGACCTGAGTTTGTATTATTTTAAATTACCAACATGCCAAAAAGAGAATTGAGTTACATTACGCCGGGAGCTATTATAGCTGTATGTAAAAGTTTTAAATCACTTTTATAAAAGTCATTTGCTGTTGTATAACGAATTGCATATTATTTTACGATGCACTGGGCGGCAAGAATGTTGCAACATTTGCAACCAACTTCGGGTTTGCATTAAATTTTATTATAGCTATTACAAATATTCAGTTGCGCAATACGAGGTAGCGAGGAATTTGCACTACATTATTTATTAGCATAGCTGAGATGGATTTGTATTAGAGACAAGGTCACTTTACGATAACATAAAATAGACAAAAGCGTTCTTAATGAGATCAAGAAAAGAAGGACAAATAATTGTAACAAACCAAAGCATAAAAAATTATGTTTCTTTACGCTATGTCACTGAACCCTAGATTTGGGGCGTTACTGCATCGAATTCTTCTGGGAAAACACAAATCCTCGCGTAGGATGTCAAAAACTAGGAAGGTACCGATGTACGAATTGATCTCCTTTTAGTGGAAATGTAATAGTTATATTATAATATGTATATGACTATTTGCGACCCTGCCCGGCTTCGCACAACTGCTTTTAAACCTTCGGGCATAAATTGTCTAAATAACAGTTAAAACTGCATCAAAATGCGTGGTTTAAAATAAGAAAAACTTAGAAACAGAAAGATGCGGAGGGCGTCTTTGTCTGATAGTGATAACCCCAAGATAATCAAGCCTTACAAGTTCTATAGCAACTAAAGTCCATGAATTAGATCTGGATTTAAATGTTTCAATTTTCAATGATTTTATGAAAATGAGATAGAAGCGGACTAGGGCACAAACTCTACTATAGTGTATACAAATTGTATTGATCAAGGACGTTTCATAACCCTGTGGTGTGTTGCGCCCTCACTGCCCGCCGTATTCACGTACCATTGCGTATAAAATGTCACCTGCTTTTATGGTATATATTTCGTGTGTCGCCGTCACATTCAGTTTCACGCTCCACGGCTTTGTCACTAAATATTTGTGAGATATTATGAATGTTTTCATGTTCATTTTAATTAAACTTCAAGCAGCACAATTTTGTCTTTCTACCGGATCTATCAGTGTGAACGGTAAATTCAAAAGTTGTGCCACACGGAGATCTACCAGATATTGCTTTTACATAGACAGTATGTCATCATAAAAGCGCTCTAAAGATATTATTTTCCTCAATCCTACTCAAGTTTCACACAGACCTATTCTTGGACACTCGCCATTTCTGGCCACACGGAGCGATGAATTAGCAATAGAAAATACTGCGCAGTCGCAGATCCGTTTCCAGACGTCCCTGTTTGTACGTCTGCGGCGGTGGGTCCTGCATTATTCACTTTATTTGCAAATAAATTGTTTATTTGTGCTGTAAGTGGAACAATAGAGACGACTATTGATGTGGTTGAGGATTCATTAATCTTTCAGATAATGCTTATATTATATTATAAATGCAGTTCAAATATTTTATTCAAATTTTAAAGCACTTTTTTAATATCTTTAACAAGCAAAAAGAAAATAAATCTCTTCATCAAAGCTTCTAAAGCTCATTTTCTCGTTTCATTACGTCCTTGCTTTCAATCTTGATTCGACAACTTAGGTATTATTATGTCTGTAAACAATTTTACTTCTTCTTTTCAAGTCGAAACGACAGACAAATTATATTCATTTAGCTACAGCAATTGTCCTGTCATTGGCCTTTCTACTCATTCATCTTCATACAATGACACTAAGAATAATTTTCTTTCTATAATACGACAATATAATATCAAAATAACGGCATCCAATCAGGTTCCCAGAACAAAGAGTCCAGCTATTAGGACGCCCGCGCACGTCGCAACTAGACGTCCGCGCGCACACGCATGTTGAATAACAAATGGGGCTGTTTTCTTTTTATAATGCAGAGGTAACAGCAGACTTGCCAGCCAGTCGGGAGCCAAGGAAAAAACTACTTTTCTTAACCATAGCACTAGTGCTATGGTTAAGGTAACTGAAAATATCCTGAGTAAACCTGTATACTGGCTGACCAGTAATGTGTATACGACTTCTAGCGCTAAATGGTGGTAGTCAAATGTGTTTAAGCGACTTTAAGAAAATATATGAAAAGAAGAATGTCTCAAATGAAAGATTATATCAATAATGTACAAAGTAAGAAACGCAATAATATTGTATTAGGGAATTTCTGCTGCAAAAACTAAATAAGGACATATAATAATAAGAATAACAAGAAGAAACAGACTCAAAGTATTTCTTAGTATCAATAGGCAAGACAAACATATGTCATCCAATCTAATATTTACCTTATTTGGCAATCCGCAAATATAGACTAATAAATTATTATAATGAGTTTTGCACACGACTCGCGATAGTGTTATAAGGTAATTTGAATTATTTAGTTATTCTAGTTTCGATGGAATTTTGCCATATACGTATGTATAGGGCAATCATATCGAATATTATAACAACAAACTACCCGTTAGTATGGTCTTCCCATGCCAGATATGAACAGTGTCGCCGGTGAAGGCGCGAAGAAACAATTCGGATCCTGGGAGCTCCTCTTAATCTCATCCTTAAGCGATTCATTTTAAAATTGGTGATTAAACTATATTATACTATATAAATACAAAATTTTTGAAAATTTACCACGTATTTCACTTTCTTGTAAGGACTTTTTGATTTGTAATAATTTGTCTTATATAAAAATTTTTATGTTTGTAAATTGATTTTTTGAGACTATTTTAATTATAAAATGAAAATGAGCTTAATTCCCAGAATTTACTTCAATCTTGTACTTTTTAATTTCGTCCCTGACATCAGTCTCACTCATCAATCTCCCGCTGGATACGTCTCAGTCGTGATTCTCCTCGAAACCTCGCCATGCCCTTTGCGAGATATTTACATACTGATTGGTAATATACGATCGTTTGCTGAAGGCCCCACTCGCCGGATTTGAAAGGTATGTTTGCCTTTTAATTACCGCATTGTACCTACTTTATGGTTTAAAACCTTTACTAAAGTAAAGGTTTTTTAAAATATTTTTTTTTTTTATTATATTATCATAATATCATTCAGGTATAATAAATAATGGCAGAGGCAAGAGCCCTCAAAGTTACACAAAGAATGAAATAATTATTAAATATTAATTTGTCAGTTACTTGCATTGTAATGTTGTACTGCGTAACTAAATTGAACTATATAAATAAGCAATAGTTTCCTCTGTAGCCCTGAAAATATGTTACGATAAACTTATTAGGCAAATTAAGCGACTTGACAAGCAAGGGTCACAAGTTCAAGTGCTCTGACCTCACAACAATAACACGAGCGAGGCTCCAATGGACGGTCACAATGTAAATGAAAGATTAGAAGCGTTCTGAATCCAAGTAGGCTACTTTCAATCGTGAATCTAAAACCATTTTTTCAAGTAATTAATTACTGTTGCTCTTATTTTAGTCATATTTGTTATAAAAAGTCTTGTAATTGTATTAATATTTCTTCCCAAGTACAAACCTCTTTGACAGTTAGAAGCCTTTAAAACATGGCATTAATATTTAGATACTAATATTCCTCACGGACTCATCCAAAAGCAAAATTAATCGAGAAAGTTAATTAGGATTATTTTCTTCAGCCATCAGAGTTACTTCCAGAGCAAAACAAGGAAGCGATGTAACATTTAAAAAATGACGAGCATTACGTTAACCGACGACATCTGAATGCGGTGTGCGATCATTTGCACATTTTGTTGTCATCATGCTCATAAGCACAATACACAATACTGTAATTACAGCGTATTGAGAAACGGTCCCACGGATTTTATTTTTGCACGCAATTAGTTTCTGCGGTCAAATGATGTTAGAAATATTTAACTGTTAACAACTCTTACAATACTTTAAGCACCCGGTATGTATGTATGGCTATATACCAACGAGCTTTTGTAAATGTGTGGAATTTTTTTCGGCCGAAAAAGTTTCTTATTTTCGATTGCCAATAATCTAGAAAATCAAATAAATATAAATTATGTAGTCAACAGTATAAAATTACTCTATAATTTAGTTAACTGAATGCTGGTCATTCATCAATCTAACAAGAATGCAACAACAATGATAGCATTTTTATGAGACCCTGACACTACCGAAACTGCTCGTTTCAGCGCAGGCGCAGGATGCAGGAGATTATTTCCAGCAGATCTCGGTTCAAGGGGACATCGATTATTGTTGATCGATCATGGTAAGGCTGTGGCGCAACTCACCTGCCGCATACTACAGTCTACTCAAATAGATAATATTTATTTATTTGTGTATTATCTATTTGAGTAGACTGTAGTGTGCGGCGGGTGTGTTGCGCCACAGCCTTAATAATAATAATGATAAGACTGTACTGATAAGACTAATAAATTGATATAAATATTGTTTTATCCACATAACAGTATTATCCGTATACAATGTTAAAGTCGTATTTTTATTGCACCCAAATGTAATAGATAATATTATTCGTCCGATATATCTAGATACAAATACAATAATAACGATTTCCTATATCGATCATACATTTCTCTGACCAAAGAACACCGTCTATGACTGTCAACATGTAGGCCATTGATTCAAACTGGTTTCCTATATCTAGCGAGACGGCTCCGAGGTCGTCCGTGGGAACCAATACTTTGTGATTGACTCTCAAAATAATTGAATTTAACATGAGATTAATTATTTGATCTATCCCTCTGACTATGTCTGCCAATCTTGCGATGGGCGACGTCATTCGTCTCCTTTACCTTATCCCCACTATTATATTGGTCCGACACAATATCACTCTTAATTTTGTTTATTTATTTTATCCCACTAATATAAATAATAATGTATAAATGGTGCTTTTAATGCCATATGGCGTTCTATCAATTAACCGTAAGACAAAACACAGAATTATCTGTGTTTTGTCTTGTATATTTGAAGGTTAAACAAACTTACCTGAAGTGAAGTTTGACCGTAATTATACTAGTCGCTGCATCCGAAGATAAAAATTTTAAAATATTGAAACTGTCAAGTATTTTATTACTTATATTAAAAAATGCATCAGAAACTCCATACGATTTTCGAATATTAATCTTGCAGGTCCAAAGTTACACGACAATGAAGTCTGGTGTACTGGTGACCATAAATGCCAAAAGTAATATAACCGTGATGTGTTCCCACAGTGTCCGCCGGAGGTCGCGGAGTGCCAACCAGACGTGTCGTCAATGTCGACCAGATAAACAAATAATCAACTCTTTGATCTGCATTGTGGTTGAAAGTTATTTGCATTGCATGGGACCTTTGTAATGCTTGTCCGCACTGTTGTCACTTTATGTTCATGTTTATTCTTTTGAGTATCTTGCTTCCGTGATATCAATAGAATAAACATATATTATATTATAATAACATACTACAATTTCTCGTATACGACAAAAAAAACTTTGTTTTAATGAATTAAGAGATGTTATTTATTTGATGGTAATGAAATATTTTTAAGAGTGACAATAAAGATGAACTGAACAGAACATCAACATTATTTGAACAAAACTAAAGAATTTGCTAATTTATTATAATACGCTAATAATATTATAATAGGTATGTCTATCTATATATACGAAATGTAATTACATTATGAGTGTTTTTTTTTAATATAAGAGATCAAATCAATTAGCAGGCCTAAATACCTTTGCTATTAAATTTTATCAAAGTAATTTAGCCAACCTAAAAATAAATCCACAAGCGTGTAGCCAGCCTAACACGCGTGCCCCTCTCCAGTATGCAAATCAACTTGCATGTTTAAAACCGAACCTCTTTGTTTCGGCATCGGCTAATGCGGCGCAAGGTCCCGTCCATACTGAATTATCTTACTGTATGAATTATATGCTAATAACTCATGTACCGTGATATATGGGGCTTGGACCGCCTCGTGGCGATACCACTTGTGATTTGACAGAGATTAAGATTACTTTGATTTGTATGAATTTATTCAAATTACAATTATCTTTTGTCTCGAGAATGGAGATAAAAATACGATTATTTATGCTCTGGTATTTGATAGTTGTTATTTATTGTTGCTATAAATTTTAGTTTTTGTGTCCATTTGATTTATAACTCTGTTTAGTTAGTAGTTTCAAATATCACATATTATTATTGATATCCAAAATTTATTTATATCAATCTTATCAATATTTAGTTACAAATAAAATTTAAATGTATAAATAAATATGATTGTGATGAGTTTCAACCAGTCTGTCCCGTCTGGTACGTGTCGTGCTGTTTCAAATCGTTCAAGTTATATTACTTACTAGCTTTTGCCCGCGGCTTCTCCCGCGTAAATTTCCCACGGTAACATTTAATTTCCAGGATGAAACGCACCCTATGTACTCCATATTTCCATATTTCAAACTATATGTGTGCAACATTTCAAAAAGATTGGTTGAGTTAGATAGAGCGTGAAGAGGTAACAAACATACTTTCGTATTTATAATATTAGTTACGATAGGATTAGGATATTAGTTGAGATCGAAAAACTAAAATAGGATTGAACAAATCTCAAATTTATTTCAGGACTTTGTTGTATAGAATATTGCTTGTTCCCCCAATTTCCAAACAAACAAATTTTGAGCACTGGACACACGCAAACATACTACAGGCCATGGGAAAAGCATGACTGCGCCATCTACTGATTTTTACAGTATTATTAAAATTCAAAACATTTATTGACAGTCTTTTATCGCAAATCCCACGGCAATAGATTTGGATAGCTTGGAAATATAAATCTAAAATTTCATGGGGCACACTTTTAAATGTACGAAGTTTCATACAATCTTGCAATCCTTATTTCACGCTCTTAGGGGGAAAAAATCAAAAATTCCATTCTCAGCGGACGTCTCTAGCCATAATCTACCTTCCTGTCAATTTTAATCGTTATTGATTTGAAATGAACTCAGCGCATTTAGTGCGACCTATAAGAAAATACAGGTTTTTCGCAAATCTATTCCCGTGGCGAGATTTTTGTTGCCTCAGTAGCTTCAAATCTGCCATATCTTGATAATCCTCTACAAAGTATACAGTAAAGTTGCACCCGGGATCGGCTTTCAACAAGGGATCTCCTCAACGGTTTTCTGCATTGAATTCAATATTAATTCAATATTTACTTATTCATATAACCTAGATTTATTGTAATGGTACAACTATTGCATTATTGCATTGCATAGACATGTTTTTTTTTGTGAAGCGTTGAACATATCAACATGACAATAGTAAAATCTTCGACGACAAAGATTGTACTTTGCGTCAAAAATAACTACTGCAAAAAAGTTTAGAATACAAATGGCTTTAAACTCCTATCACCACATCTCTGCTCTTAAACTGCGCCCGCGCCCGCGCCACTGTCTACAAACAAATTATCTATTTCGCAATTCAAGAATGCAATGTTATCTAAAGTGGGCAATACCCAGGTTCCAAGACTGCTGTACTGTGATTGGTGTGAACCAAGATGGCTGACACTCTGATTGTTTTGTTGTTTAACCGTAGTCGGTGTAAAGGTCAGCTTCAGCCAGCTTCAATGGAAGTTCGCAAGTGCAGGGAGCCCAACGTTACCTCATTCTTATACCAAAATAATATCTAAAGTGTAAATACTTCTACGATATCCTGTTATATGTATTCTTATTCCTCTTTTAAATATGTTAATTGCTAACACTGGTGTCAGATTTTACTCAACAAAGGCAATGACGTTTCACGACTGCCTACTGTGTCAGTGGCAAGAAAACCAGGTTTCTATTTAAACATCTTTTCTAAAATTTTTATTTTGGTTGATACTATCTTAATCCAATCATGGATGTGTGGTTTGTGCCCTAGAAAAGGACCACCCTATATCCTTCCGTAAGCCTTAATAGTAACTATAAAATCAACTAGTCCTTATTCGAAATTATTTACACTCGAACATCCGCGCCTTTATTTTTCTTCTAAGTACAAAATCTACTACAAATAGTGGCTCATAGTAACATTATTTTCTCACTATTATGTTGTTTGGCATTGCTTGCTCGCCACAGTCACTTCAGAACCATATCATTACACTCACTTCAATGTAATTACATACATCGCTAAGCATGCGCGAAATTCCTTCTACACATTTTGATCTACGACTAATTTGGACGGGATGACCTCAAAATGATTACAGTCTTTCAAAAATTACACATTTGAAACTGTGTAAAAAATTGTAAGTAATAAATAAGTGATATAATATACATGTAAAGTTCAATTCTACACGTGTCATTAGTTATAAGTGGTTTGATCGCAGATATACATTATTGTAATCGGCCACTTCCAAGTGACCTTTTGGAAATAAATATATATTATTGGCTGCGATATAGTAACAACAATAATGGTTAATTTTCGTATAGTGTTCAGAGATGAACAGTTTATGCCCGATAAATGACCATTGGATGGAAGAACTAAAAAAGGACGTGACTTCATTCCGTTAATTATCATTGCGTATATTATCTCAAGACTTTGAACCTTTTTTATAGCATCCCATAATGTATGATTGGCTCAATATACTGTTCATTTTGATTTATTGTACATACAGTTTTTTCAACATTATTATTATTACATGATAAAATATGTAGTATAAAACGAATTCGCTTCCCACTATCTGTCTGTATCTTTAAAACTACGCAACGGATTTTCAGGGGGTTTGTTTTAATAGAGTCATTCAAAAGCGACTACAGCTTGATATGCAAAAACCTGGACGTATGTATGTGGGGCGTTTCTTTTTTGTTCAAGAATCTGACCAGTCAATAACTCCACTTGAATATCGTACGAAGTTACTAAGGGCCTAGACTAAGAAACCAGCCTCGACCGCCGATAGGCCACAACAGCATTCCCAAAAAAGACTGACGTTATACAAACACGATATTTTATATATTTTTTTACTTTATTTCCAATTCCTAAAACATACACTAAGTACTCTTACTTTGTCCATTACCAATCTATTTCATTATAAACAATAAATAAATCTATAAATACCTAGTATCTATTTTTACCGAGAGCTAATTAAATTATACAGTCACATAACTCTTCATGTCAACTTTTAACATGAAAATTGCAACGAAACCAGCAGGTATCCATTATCTTTAATAATACGAGTGATAAATTGGGCATTCAATTTAAAATTACAAGTTTTTATGTAACCTTATTTTCGGATGTCCCCATGGCCTCGATTGGGTTCTGAAAATAGCTTCAACCTCGGATGTACTAAACACTATGCATATTTACAGACATACAAATTGTTTATTTCTCCCGTGGCATATAATTGTATGATTGTATGACACCAGGAAGCGTTACGACGGTCCTGACATCAATTTTATGGTGCAGCAAAAAATACAATACCGCTCGTGCATGGGTACGTTGTTTTTTAATCGTGACGCATTGTGGGAGGATTTGCTTTGTGTGCTGTAATTAATTTTAATCACTTGAGTCATTTTATAAAGCGAATTTGTAACATTTATAAAAGCTACGTTATATTGTTGTTGTTTTGTAATATAAAGTTATACAAGTCTGAACGTCTCTTTCTCTCATCTTCGTATGCCCGGGTTCAGCGTAAACAATTTACTATCAAAATTTTGAAGATTAAGCACTGTTTCGCGCAACCGACCGCCTGCCGGTTATGAAATCAAAATCAAATCATTTATTTAGAAATTAGATGTGCCTGTGAAGGCACATACACTTTTTCACTTCATATTCTGAATTAATTAATATTTACCAAAGATACAAAATTACTAGCATTTCGGAACGACCACTGCTCAGAAGAAATGCCGAAAGAAACTCATTTAAACAGTGTACTCGTACTCCAGAGTGCACCAACCAACATGCATGCTATATGGAATGATTTTTAAATACACTAAAGTTCTTTTAAATTGCGATACGTGACTTGATAATATTTTTTTAACGCTGGAGCTATTGAGTATTATTACAACATGAATCATTATACTGTATTTTTTAGAAAAAATATTAGTCAAGCAAATATGATCCCAAGTGATTGTTATATACAAGTTACTCTGTATAATATAACAATAACCATTATTACATTAAGTTGTTATTCAAGCGCACCTTGAATTTAACTGCGTTATAATTTGGTGTCAGTTTCTCATAGAGTAGGAAGCATTTAGTAGACAACTGGTATAAATCAAATTTATTGTCTGTGGCCGACAACTAATTGCTGGGTATTTGTCAAAAGGAACGCAAAAATTGGATCAATCAAATTGTCGGTAGCGTTTATTTTTTCTACGTGGGTGTAAGGTTGTGTTGTTTTTTACCCCCGGCGATAGGAAGGGAGTTGTATATGTATCTGTATGTCTGTCTGTGGCATCGTAGTAGCGAAACACCTGAACCGATTTTTGAACTCTCAGCCATCGGCGACTACTTATTGATACTCCTAAAAGTCAATTTCATCAATCAAAGTCGCCAAAAACAAAAATACAAATCTTTTTCTTTCTAATATAAGTATAGATTGTAAAGTAACTGTTAGAACATTGAAGTTTGATGTTGCAATCGATCGATTTAAACAGGACCGTGTGAACGATCCTATGTCATTACTATTATAGCAATGGGCGTTATAAGTTGTCATTAATAAGTAGCATAAAATTCATTTGCAGCAGTCAAAGTTTGGTTGCAGAGCAAGTAACATTAGCAAATTGTGAAATTAATGAGACTGCGGGCGAGGCTCGCCCTGATTCTGACATATTACTTGGTGTACATTCGAATATCTTTGACTAATGTTTTACTTTTATTGTGTAGGAGTAAATGAATATTACGATAGTTTAAAAATAATTTTGTTTTATCAGACTTCCTATTTTATTTCTCTGGTGGTTTTTTTTACTTATAATAAAAGGTGACTAAAATTTTAGTGCTATTCTATAATATTAATTCTTGAGAGAAGAATAGCATCTAAATGGATCTTGGACTCCGTTACTTTGTGGATGAGGAACAAACCGAGAAAACGCTAAGATGAAATACAGTGTATGCGTTTGTTTGATATAACTTTATTGCATAAAAAAAGCAAACAAAAATTTGGTAATGTGTAAAATCAAGGATGGTAATGAATTTTCTTAAAATATAAGTTTTTCTTAGTAAAATATCCATATACAGATATCTCCTTGTCCACACGTCGAGGGCTCGAGGCGGAGAGATAAATAAATAGATAAAATATGGCAATGGCAAATACAGCCGCACACCGCCTTCTGAGTTATTTACATTGCCTCACTCCTACTAAATGGCGTTGGTGAGCGAGCGGAACAATTTGGCATTTAGTTGAAATATTATTGCACGAATACAACGCTAAATGCAAAAATTATGCTATTTCTTTCAGTCTAATTTACATAAACACTAGTGTTTACTATTAGGTGATAGAACAAGAGAGCGAAGTATTCCAAAGTTTAGTAATTTAAGCACGATTAAATTTATACTGCATATAAAAAAATTATATCAATAGATATTATACATGGACGTTTATAAACGTTATGTCGTCATATTTTATATAAAAATGTAGCTTAAAATGAACATACACTCTTTTTTAGTTTACAATAATAAATCCGATACGCTGAACTTTCAATTTATATGGGATAGCAAATAATTAAAATAAGTACCAAACTTAATATTTTTTACAACGACATTATCACTTAAGAACGGACAAGTGGCACACACTACTATAGAATTTCATGGTCTATATAAACCACGAATGGAAACTTACGAGGTGACGGACGGGCGGACAAGTGGGACCGGCCGCACTTGTAATACATGTTACGGAAAATTATGCGACCGATTCATTAGCTACGAGGTATTTAAGCTGTTACGTAGGTAATAAACTTCATTTTGTACTGAATATGAATTGATAAAATACAGTACTTGAAAGAAATTATAACTACTTGGAAATAAAAGACGCGTATGATAAAATGCACATAAAAGAGTTAGGAATGGTTTTTCCCAGCAGTGGGACATTAATGGCAAAAAAGAAATAATAGTCACTGAAAGTAAAATCTTATCTTATTTATTCAATAAATCGACATGTTATCGATGCAATGCTAGAGTAGACTCGATATGAAAATTGGAATCAAAACAAATGCGTAGACGTAATCACGTGATTTGCACAGAACCCATATTTATTTAACATATATTTTATAGTTTCGATAACAACGTGTTACTCTGTATATATATTTACACTACATACCTATATATGTTATCAACACTATGTTTTTTATTAACCGCGTGATATAAATTAAGACGTCCGGATCAAACACTTAGAACGGTTTAAGGACTTAAGTTTAAGTCTTCTCGCGATCATAAAGATAAACTCAGCTTTCATATCCGTGAGCTTTCCCCAGCTTATATAATGTGTACTTACGTATTTGGACAATAAGCGACTCGTTTGCGGCGCGTGACATTTACCTGAAACAATAATCATAATTCATTGAATTTAATTTCATTAAT
Source organism: Plodia interpunctella (assembly GCF_027563975.2). Classification (NCBI taxonomy): domain Eukaryota; kingdom Metazoa; phylum Arthropoda; class Insecta; order Lepidoptera; family Pyralidae; genus Plodia; species Plodia interpunctella. The sequence continues at coordinate 11,554,376 of NC_071299.1, read as the reverse complement.
TAAAATGACAATGCAGAATGGTAATAAGAGACACTGCACACTACTTCCTCCTTCCTTCCTGCAGCACGAGATCAAAACAATAATAAATAAATAATAAATATATTAGGACAAATTACACAGATTGAGCTAGCCCCAAAGTAAGTTCGAGACTTGTGTTATGGGATACTAACTCAACGATACTATATTTTATAACAAATACATTATATAGATAAACATCCAAGACCCGGGCCAATCAGAAAAAGATCATTTTCCATCATGACCCGACCGGGGATCGAAACCCGGGACCTCTCGGTTCAGTGGCAAGAACCTTACCACTGCGCCACCGAGGTCGTCAATCAAAAACAATAAATTTAACAATTTATTCAACAATTGTAATATTAAGCTACTACTTATGTGAAAAGAAAAGAAAAAGCGGCGGTGGTGTAATGGTTCAGACGCCCGCCTGTGGATCGAAAGGTTCGAATCCTACTCGTACCACACGAGTTAGTATACCAATCTGGCTCATGTATAGTACTTTTCATAGATCACCACTTGCTTTCGGTGAAGGAAAACATCGTGAGGAACCCTGCACACTGGTTGATTCTTTACTATTATTAACTTGTATGTGAAATGGAGAACCATTTCACATACAAGTTAATAAGAAGGCAATGGCAAACCACTCCATTAATAATGCTATGAAAGTTGTTGTGTGTGTTTCCTTCCACGTAATGAATACGACTATGACGAAGAGACTACTTATGTATATAATTTCGAACACATTTATCAACAAATAACGACACATTTATCATATTTTTAATTTAAAATTTTATTTATATTCGTAAATTAAAATTTTATCACCGCTTATAACCGTAAAGTCGTAATAAATTTCATGAATAAACTAAATGATTGTTGAAAAATTCCTATCGCCCACGAATATCGCAATATCATATTACGTCTCGGTGCTAAATGAACTTGACAAAAGAAACAGAATTAATATGCCTCGTCTCTCCGCATATGAACATTAACAGCATGCTAATTCACGAGACAATGAGCTACATACATACACACACAGCACATTCTGGGAAGCGTGGGCTCGAAGCATACCGCACGTACGGAGACGTAATTACGCAATTTATAATTTAATTATGTAGTGAGACACAGAGTACTATATCAATAGGTTTTATATAAATTAATTAGGTACGGTGTGAATGACACATGCATTTTATGTTTATTGTCATTCTTAGAATATTTTTTATATTTTATGGTATAGTTTTATTAACATCATCATATTTTTATAAGTTTTGCATTCAATAAAAAAATTCATATCAAATAGATAAAATGCAAAATATAATTAGAATTTTAAACCAGTGTGTGTAATATATGAAGACCCATATCTGTATACCAAATATGACGCACCTCGCTCCAGTTTCATATAAACAAGTACATGTAACGATTAGCATTACATACCAAACGGACTGCGTTGCAAAATAGCGTGAGTTCAGAAAATAATGCTTTCATTTATAAAATCACTATCAGGTACAAATAAGAAAAAAAATATTTATTTCGACATTTGTAATAATATATTTTCTGTTTATAATAACAGAACTATTGAGACCTAACTTGCATACAAAGTTTTGGGTATACAAAGGTGCATAAGAAAAGAATATTCAAACTTACCTTCGATTCCCACGTGAACAGGCCTGTGCGGATATGGTTTATGCCCAGTATGTATTTCTTCTCCGAAAGTAGGTATTAATCAATAAAAATATAAGTCGTTCTGTTCGTCTTCAAGTGATGAACATACATTACTCGAGTTATCAATCTGAACATTCTATAATCTGCGTGTTATGAAGACATCACGCGACGCGACGTTAAACACAAAACATGACCCGCCTTTGTTAGGTTACTGTATGGAAATGAAAGTGTGTGGCGAAAGTCAGCAAATACAATAACATGATGATTTGGTATTTCTTATTGCAATAGTAGCTGTTACCAGCGGCTCTACTTGCGGCGCCTATGTTTGATCTCCGGTTATTAATTACAATATATATTCTAAATTTTATCTAAATCGGTCCAGATTTTAAGTCGTGAAATCTATCAGGCGAAGACTCATTGATTCAAAAATCTTAGTATCGTTTTTATAACACCAGTTTGATCTCAGATTTATTAGCTGTAAGCCATTTAAAATTCAGATCATCTTTCGATCAGAAATCGCAAGCCGCAAAGTATGGCGTCCCACAAATCTTCATTAGTATACGACGCAACGCAACGCAACGCGGCGAGGCGACCTAAGTCGTTCACATGTTCTTATACATTGCTAATTTGTCAGTCAGCGCTATCAGTATAAATAATAAATAAGTAGAATGTCAAAGTTGATACGAAACGATATTTCCAATAGTCCTACATGTTTAAACTGTTGAGAAACTCGCTTCCGAATCGGCTTACGACGAGAAGCCGACTGTGGGTACAACACGTCACGCACAAAAATTCAGCTGAAGATGTCTATGTCAAAATTGTTACACCTATTTTATTTTATTGTTAAATTCCTCCTGAACATTTTTGCCACCTTATAAACTGTATGTTTATGAGAGAACAATATTATGTCAGCGTTTGAAACTCGCTCACCTTCCCCTATATAGTATACTGCTCCGCTATAGTAACAGATTTTTTATTGATTTTGCAATAAATTAATAGAAAACACTGTTTTACGATACTTGCAGTTAACTTTTATTGCCCAATCATTTTCATATGGACCTTTCAAACTAGTTTTCTGACTGGTTTTATTGGCGTTCGATAGAAAACAGTGTACACTACATATGGTTAAAAATTATTGATTTTAATCACGGATGCATGTAATTTTAGTCTTATTAAATGTGTTAACGCACAGAATCAATCAGAAAGTTGTGCATTTCAGTAAATGGTTCTTAAGCATGAAAATATACACTAAAACCATTGAGACAGAACTTTTATATAATACATGAGAGCGATATTTAAAGTCTATTTTGATATCGACTGTTCGATAATGGCAGAGGTTGCAACGACTTCTTAAAGTTATATTTCGTGAATTTTCAACAAATAAATGATAAGGATACTCATGAAAAAAACAGTTTGGACATTTTGTATCGTTATTTCAATTTATGTTAATTTTAATGTTTTTTTTAATGTCGTGGTTAACACCGTGACATATGCTGAGCGGAAACCAATTTGGTATATATTCCACTTTTCATATATAAGTGTAAGATTGTTGTACTGAATGTGTGGTACCTAATAAATAGTTTTTCTTTCTTTCTTACAGTAGAAGGTAAGAGATTTCTCAATTTAACGTAACCGACTAGGGTTATGTTTGTTTTTTTTTGTAAATTTCGGCATCATGAATATTAAACAGTATTGCTAATATAAATGATTTCAATGATCACCCAGATCAATCACCAATGATCGATGGCACGCTACAGCGAAGGCCGAGTGTAATGAGCGCCATATTTGATGTTCTCGCCATTGACATTACAATACTGGTGGTTAGAGTACATGATTATTATTTCGCAAGCTATAGATAGTGTCACGAAAGAAATTTCGTAATTATCCTTTGACAGGCTTATAATTTTTATGAAAGAAAGAAAGAAAGAAAGAAAGAAAGAAAGAAAGAAAAATCGTTTATTTGGTTACATGGTTAACAGTTTTACAGACACATGTTTAATTTACCGGGCATGAACCAAAACGGCCTTCGCTCAGCATGTGTCGTGAGCCGCTTGACGGCCACGACGCTGATCTTCCGCGAATACCAATCAATAATAAAAAATAAAAAATAAAAAAATAATAAAGTAATAAAAAATAAAATATAGACTCCACAATACTTATACAATTAAATCTTTATACCGGTAACAATATACATACACAACTTATACACAACTACACAACTTATAACTATACTAGACTTAAATTTAAAACAAATCACCTTTTACTCGTAATATCGCAAAATACAGTTAATGCTGCAACTAGTTATTAATTTGCAAATGCAGAATATGCTCCCTTAGCTTGTTCTTAAAACATTTTACAGTTAGAGAGTTTCTAATGGGAGGAGGAATGTTATTCCAACACTTGGTTGCAGCGTATCTAAAACTGCCACGGAAAGCAGCGGTCCTGTGTCTTGGAAAAATAAGGCAATTTCGGTTTCTAGCACGGGCAGAGAAAACCAATTTATGAAATAAATAGGATGGGCACCTGTTCTGAATAATGCCAAACAGAAGAACCGCAAAGTGAAGCGTGCGCCTGGAGTTCATGTTCAGGAGTTCGTTTCTGTTCAGATAGGGGGATATGTGTGTACGACGAGGGATGGTAAAACAAAATCTCGCACATGAATTTTGCACACGTTGGATTAACTTTTTAGTTCGAGCTAGTAAACAGTTTCCAATAACAACATCCGCATAATTCAGCTTAGACAGTACAAGAGCTATGCTTATTATTTATTCCCGAAGGTTTATAAAAGACCGTGAACTGAGCGGTGCCAGATCGCTAATTTTCGTCTAAAATTTGCATTAGTAATATTGATAACTCCACAACACTGCCAGTGATGTCGGAGCCTGCCAGGGACGTGACACATCTTACACCTGACTGCAGGGCTGACTCTGACGGGTGAAGGGTTATATGAGTAAATTGTTTTATTTATTCAATGAATGCCTATTAAATATATTTAGTTGTTAGTTTTTGGACTGACTGATTTAAAAAACGCTTTTAGTATGTCCATCATTATGAAAGAGAAACTAGTGTTATCTGTTTATTAATTTATATAATTTATTAATGCAACTTTATCTAGAATACTAAGAATACGTTATTAGTCTCTATGGGCTATAAATGTATATTTTATGTAAACCTGAACCTTATTTGCCCGAATAATTATTATGTTTTCATAGACAATACCAACATTTTAGATTATAATACATAATTCAAACTTTAAAAAACACAAGTTCAAAACAAAAATGCCGTTTTACAAGTAAAAATAATCTTCCAACGCGCCACAGGGAGGCGACGTGCCCAGTATACTGGCAGCGTTGCCCCGTTGTATAGCGAGACTTACACGCTGAGCAAAAAAGCTGCCAGCCCTCGAGTCTCCTGTTGCCTCCACGAGGCGCGTCGTTATTTCTCTTAAAAATAGCCTTGCTTCAGGACCCCAAGGACCCATCGTTTCAACAGCAAACATAATATCGTAAAAAGAGATGGCTTTTGACCAGATCTATTTCAGGCGTTTAGGACATAATGTTCTTCTGTACACATCTGAAATCCCGCCGCAAAATGAGATTTAATAGTAAATTGTTTATTACCCTTGATTCTCGCGGGTGAAGGTCGAGCTGCTGCGAATTGTTCTGTGTGAACCGGCCGGTGGTTACCGTAACCATTGACACCTTGTTACGGCACTATAATATCACAGGCAGTTGCCAAAATATATTCTTATTTAATTCAATTAGATTTATATCAATATTTTTTTATGTTTGGCCTTGTATATTGTGTAGACTTGTGTGAGTTAGTATTGTTGCCTTGATTAGTATTTATATTTGCATTCTAAATCGGTTTTGTTTTATTATTATTTATATTAATTTTAATAGAAACAATATTGCTGTATGCCAATATTGAAGTTAATGTACCATAAATAAAAAAAATATTTTTCATAAAAAATATTTTTAACAATTTTTTCTCCCGCGTTTTAAATCTAACACTTAAGTAGAAAGTTAAAATCAAGTATCACTTTTGTACAAAACAAAGTCGCTCCCGCTGTCTGTCTGTCTTATATATGAGATCTTTAAAACTACGCAATGATATTTAATGCTAGTTTTTTTTAATAAATAGTGTAATTCCTGAGGAAGTTTTAAGTTATTATAGTTTTATCCGAGCGAAACCGGGACAAGCCACTAGTAACTTATAATAATCAGTAGTTAACACAAACCAAGTTTAATTCACACCTAAAGCCACCATGAGCATTGAGTGTAACAATAGAACAGTTTAGCAACAATCTCGTTTCGCAAGAGCCGCATCACCTTCTGCTTAGCATGCCGCGCGGGGCTCTGTGGCAACCGCTGACCCGCGGTGGTACCTTTATTGGGTGCCAAGTTGTTGGCGAATTAGTGGGCAATTAGCGTGTGGCGTGCGATGATAATGACTGTAATAAAGAGCTCGGATATGTGGATATTTTTTTTACTTTAATTTGATTTATCAAGGTCTTTTTAGATTACTTATCACTAGACGCGGTAGGTAATCGTTAAAGTCATGTCAGATGCCTTTAGGCGACTTGAATAAAAATTTATTTTTTTTGTGTGTATTTATTACACCATTTATGACATCGAGACTAGAGAAAGAAAAAAATTATTTTTAACAATGAAGTCATTCTCTTAGCCCTCAGCGAAAAATTGTGTAATTTAATTACTTTATTTTAATTAAAAAGTAAAAACCATCAAGATAAAAATAATATGAATAAAATGATAAGTACCTATACATTTATTTTGAAAACGTGAGATTGCCAAGACCATTGCGTTATTGAGTATTTTTGTATTTACAAATGTTCAAATTATTAAACATGATTATATAAATCGTTAGCCCATATCATTAGGATTTCATATTGTACATTGATACCTAGATCAGGTGAGGTGCGATGAACACACAAACAGACATACGAATCTCTGGCGACAGCTGCTTAGCATTCGATGTCAGCACTTGGGTAATGACAATTCAACGGTTGTGACAAATATATATTGTCTAACACCGCGCGAGACTTGCGACATATGCTTATTATAGTTCTGCAGTACCCGTGTATGCATGCCAATGATTTGACAACTTAGGATATCGAAGATACGTTCTCTGATATCCTAAGTTGTCAAACCAATGGAGAACAAACGAAGTGGAAAAGAAAAAAGCAAAGCTGGACCCTTGGCCGACGCGTCGAAACGCTTCAGAGTTGAAAAATGACTATAAAACTCGAATAACAGAGAATCTCGTAGTTGTACTATAAGTGTTGTTGTAGTGCCTAAGTATTTAGTTATAAATTAACGAAAATAAGAATTAAAACAGAAAGCAAATAGCACATCAATTCTCAAAAACATGCAAATTCAGTGAAATTAAAGGCTTTCTCATGGTAACAACTTGTAGACTTCACTATAGTAGATACAGCTGCCTGGTAAAGGATACGGTCAGGTCATTATAATATACTTCATCATCCAATCTTCGAAATGCTATGTAACAATATGCAAGCGCGTTGATGTCTTTTGTATGGATCTACATAAATTTATATTTAAAAAATGGTAAGCCCTTCTGGCATAATAGGGACCAACACTGTTTGAATGAGTTTCTTTCGGCATTTCTTCTCAGCAGTGGTCGTTCCGAAATGCTAGTAGTTTGTAGCTTTGGTAAACATCATTTAATTTAGAATATGACGTGAAAAAGTGCCTGTGAAGGCCTAATTTCTGAATAAATAATTTGATTTTGATTATGAAACTATAATACAACAAAAATATTTTTTCTTAACCATTACTCGTGAGTGTGTTAAGTTTTGAGAGTTAATTTAAAATAACCTGTTCCACTATTCACGTTCCAAAGCTTTGCTATAAAATTCATATAAAAATACTTATGAAAGAATTGATCGTAAAATTTAACTAATATTGTTGAAATAAAAGAATTTGTACTACTGAGAAACTAGTTTTCTTTATTTTAACTGCAGTACTTAACTGATAACAATTTTCAAGATAAAAAGACAGGACGTACACCCGGGAACGGAACTGTCAAAACAAGATCCACAGACTAGCAAGGTAAATAAAAAGTTTGCGCTCTCGAATCACTAGATGACGCTAATTGTATTAAGATTATAATTTACTCTAAAGTACAACACGCCTCCTTAAATTTATAATCTTAAATCTTTTATATAAACAATTTATTGAAATCTTAAGTAAGTATATACTAATTATACTAGATTAACCTAAACTCATATCTGTTTTTGAAAAATTTTGTTTTATCTAAACTTTTAGTTAATATGTCTGCTAAGTTAAATTTTGTATCTATTTTTACAATATCAATTATATTATTTTCATAGTTCTCGTTTATATAATGGTACTGCACTTCAATGTGTTTTGAATTTTTGGTAAAGTTACCAAACTTAGCAATTGATATTGCACCTGAATTATCTTCATACAACTTAATCGGTACACAAAATTTAATATCAAATGATTCACTTAGCAAGTTTCTAATAAAAAGTATTTCTGTTACAGCCTCTGACATAGCAATATATTCTGCAAAAGTTGAACATTTAGTTACAGTATTTTGTTTATGTGTTTTCAAAAAAATTAAGTTTCCAAAAAGTCTTATTATATAGCCTGATGTAGACTTTCGATCCACATTATCTCCTGCGTAATCAGAATCTACCATACAGTCTAATATTTCAGTATCTACATTATCATAGTATGTTAACTTTAAATCTTTGGTCTTATATAGATACTTTAAAACTCTTAATGCATATTTGTAATGTGTTTGGTTATAGCAATTTTGAAATCTACTCAAATAATTAACACTGTATGCCACATCTGGCCGTGTGCCTGTACTAATATACAATAATTCACCTATCAAATTTCTATACTTTATATTTTCATCTACTTCTATAGCTTGTTCCAACTTTAAATTTGTCTCCATAGGAGTATCATACAACTTAGCATATTCTAAATCATATTTTGCAGCCAAAGATTCAATATATTTTGTTTGATTTAGTGTCATCACTTTTTTATCATCACTATAATCAATATCTATGCCAATATAGCTTTTAATTTTACCTAAATCTTTCATTGCAAATCTTTTCATTAAACTAGTTTTTATCTCTACTATTTTATTTTTATCTTTACAGCTAATTAAAAGGTCATCAACAAATATTAATATGTATATTGGATCTTTGCTTGCACTATTTACGTATAAACAATAATCATAGTTGCTTCTAACAAAACTCAATGTTTTTATATATTTATCAAAACAATCATACCATACTCTAGGACTTTCTTTGAGACCATAGAGAGCCTTTTGCAACTTGTAAACTTTATTATCTCCAGTTTCATAACCTTCTGGTTGTTTAACATATACTTCTGATTTTACATGTCCATTTAAAAATGCTGTCTCGACATCCATTTGTTCAATAAATAAATTATTTTTACAACTGTACGACAATAAAATTTTCAATGTTTGCATTTTTCCTACTGGTGAATACACATTTTCAATGAATTCCTTTTGCTGGAATCCTCTTACAACTAATCTAGCTTTATACACATTATTGCTCTTCTTTTTAAAAACCCACTTAACATCTAAAACTTTTTTATCTTTTGGCTTGTCAACTATTTTCCAAGTATTATTCTTATTTAAGCTATTTATTTCAGAGTTCATTGCTACTTGCCATTTTTTATAATCATAGGAGTTCATCGCTTCCTCAAATGTATTTGGTACATTTGCATCAACATAGTTTACATATATATAATGCGTAACTGGATTACCATACCTAGCCACTGGGATTCTTTTTCTTTTAGGTACTTCTTCTGGTACAGTTTTATCTCTATTATCATCTAAATTATCATTATTATCCTCCTCATCCTCATTATTAGATTTTATCTCACCTGCATCTTGAAAACTTTCATCACTTTCATAATCGGTTTTTAAAATGTCATTTGACATATTTCTTAAAGTCACACTAGTATCTAAATTATTATCACTCATTCTTTGATCATCAAGTTTTTCCAAACAAATTAAATTAGTACTGTCCTCTACTACCTGAACATGTCTGGCATTAATTATTCTGTTATTTAATAAAACTCTATAACCATTTTCATTATAACCCACTAAAATTCCTAGTTGGGCTTTATCATCCCATTTACTTTTTCTTAAAACTTCAGGAACCCTGACAAAAACTCTACTGCCATAAATTTTTAAATGTCCTACATTAGGTTTTATTCCAAAAAATATTTCGTAAGGAGTTTTATTTTCAGCTGTATTTGCAATTGTTCGATTTTTTAAGTATGCAGCTGTTTTTATTACTTCTGGCCAATATTTTCTATGAATTTTAGCTTCTCTCATTAAACATCTACCTATATCCATAGCAGATCTATTATATCTTTCCGCTACTCCATTTAATTCATGGACGTAGGGTGGGCATGGTAACAATTCTATACCCTTTTGCTGTATGAAAGCATATATATCCTTATTTAAATATTCCTTGCCATTATCACACTGTAATTTCTTAACTTTTTTATTAAATTTATTTTCTACTAAATTTACAAATTCTATAAAGCAATTAGCAGTTTCAGATTTACTTTTAATGCAGAAAATTCTTGTACATTTACTATAGTCATCAATAAATGTTAAAAAATATTTTTCACCGCCATATCCTGTTGTGTTATGCGGACCATTCAAATCGGTATGAATTAATTCCAAAATTTCAGTAGTCTTTTTCCTATTATTTTGAAAAGGTACATTAGACATTTTACTTTTAATACAATTTGAACATTTCATTTCCGTGTTTTCAATCTTATCTGGCAAACCATCTACTAATTTATCATTTATCAACTTATTTAAATATTGAAAGTTCACATGACCAAGTGCCCTATGCCATTTCTCTTTGTGAGTTAATTCAATTGAATGTGCATAAGTTTCATTTTTATAGATGTTCGATAAGTAACTCTTAATCCAATACAAATCGTTTAATTTATTAGCAACAACAATTAATTCTCTAGACTGATTATAAATTTTTGCATTTTCATTCTTAGCTACTATTGTGCAATACTTAGTTATCTTAGAAAAACTTAACAAATTCTGCTTTATACCTTTGACAAAATAAACGTTTTTTAAATCTACATGTTTGACATTATAATAATTTTCAAAATAAACCTTGACAGTACCTAATTTAGTTGCTTTTAACATTTTTCCGTCTGGCAGTTTCACATCAACAGGAATTTTTAAATCTATGCAATTGAAAAAGTAGGATTCATTGTTTATTAGGTGATCAGTACAACCACTATCCAAAAGCCAGTTAATTTCAATATGGTTATTACAATGATTCTTATCAGTATCTTCAGTTACCTGATTAATTTCTGAATTACACACTTGAGCCGTCCACGATTCTGATGAAAAGTTTTTTGAAAATTCACCACTGGAAAGACCTTGACCTCTGCCTCGGCCACGACCTCTGTAGGAACCACCTCTGCTGTGACCTCTCTGCAGTCCTCGCTGACTTGAATTAAAATTATGTCTTCCTTGGTAAGTTTGTTGTCTTTGGGTATTTTTCGGTGCATGCCAGCAGTCCTTCTTAATATGGCCAGTTTTTCCACAGACAAAACATTGCGCTCTAGTTTTTGTAGCAAATGTACTCACATTGTTTTTATTGTTTGGTTCAGTAGTAGTCATATTCTTCTCTTTTATTTTAGACTGTACATAATCAACTGTTCTTTGTTCTTCTGGAATAACATCTAGGAAATCCCCAATGTAACTATAGCTTGGTGGTAACGCTCTTAGCAAATATCTTAACTTTTCAGGTTCATCCAGCTTTCCTCCAACCATCTTAAAATCATTTATTGTTTTTTCAAAATCCACAAAAAAATCTTCTACTGTGTTATAATTATTAAGTCTAATCTCTTCAATTTTTCCTCTACATATTATTTGCATAGCTGTAGACTGCGTTAAATACATTTTGTCGAACTTAAGTATCATTTCATATGCTGTTTTACACTCGCTGACAAACTCTAGTTGTTTATCAGATATTGTACTCATTATAATGGTCCTTGCTTTTAAATCTTTCTTTTTCCATTCCTTCTCCGCATTTTCACTTTCAACAGACGCCGGCATTATGCAAATGGCTGCCTCATGACATTCTTTGTATTCCAATAAAGTTACTAACCTTAATTTCCAACTTGAATAGTTTGCTCCATCAAAAATAGGTAAAATTATATCTTCGATCCTTGCTTGTTTAGCCATTTTTATGATTATTACTTTGATAACTAGTTTTCTTCACATTTTTTTATTTGTTACCAATAAAATGCCGGTCTATAACCTCAATCGTGTTCTCATATTTTTTCGTATCTTTACTGTATATTCTTTTTACACTGATTTATCTTGATAACTACGCTCTGCTACCATGTTGAAATAAAAGAATTTGTACTACTGAGAAACTAGTTTTCTTTATTTTAACTGCAGTACTTAACTGATAACAATTTTCAAGATAAAAAGACAGGACGTACACCCGGGAACGGAACTGTCAAAACAAGATCCACAGACTAGCAAGGTAAATAAAAAGTTTGCGCTCTCGAATCACTAGATGACGCTAATTGTATTAAGATTATAATTTACTCTAAAGTACAACAAATATGATACGATAACAGTATTACAAAACACACGCCATTATTCCCGAAACTAATCGCAATATTTACTAAAACCGCTAAATGACCCGATAAATCGACCTTACGAAGCGCGGCGTGAGCACAGAACAACGTGCAGAGACAAAGCTTTGTGTGGTCCATGTGATGTAATGTAGTAACGTTCGCTAGTAACATCGTTCAATGGTGTAGTCGCAAATTGTCGTTTGTTATAGACGGCTGTTTTCACCTCGCCTGTTTAGTAATATTAGTTGAAGATAGAAACTCAGGTGCATATAGCATCAACTTCTTCTTCTTGTTCTTGACCTTATCCCACCCAGCACGGTCAACCCAGGGTCGGCACTATATTATTGCGGATTTAACATCAACTATTTGTAAGTAATCTGGATAATTTATTTCAGCCTACTAAAATGAACAAATTAATATAATATCAAAAATTTTCATTGTCACTCTTAATCAGTTGATTAATTTTTTAATTTTTTTTTTTGTAAGTTTAAAATAAACGAACACTTGTGTAATGTGACTTTTACAATGAACATTATCTAGCGGCAGTCGTCAATAGCCGTTGATAGCAACCAATAAATTAGTATGAACTTGACTTCTATATATTCATTGTTTTACAGAATTGCCTTACAAACTGTTACACTGGTTGTATAACCGAGTCACCAGCATGTGGAGCGGAGCCGGGGCGCGAGCCAATGTCACCGGGAACTATGTATTAGTTCTTACATATATTGTTGTTTTGAATTGCTTAATTCGGATTCATGAGATTTTAAATCTAGTTGTTCTGTAGAATTGAAATTGTGTTTCGATTAAAGGATTTTTTTTGCGCACGCGCGTCTCCGCGCCACGTGACATTGCCTGCGACATTGCGTTCTCTATTCAAATAAAGAAGTTCCCAAAGCAAGCGTGAATTGATGTGAATTGAATTAGGTACAGGGTTATAATGCATTTTGGTTGTTTAGAGTCACAATGAGTATTTATGTTGTATTTAGAGTATCATGCACTGACATGCATACTTAATATTATAAAGAGAAAATATTACAATTTTTATTTATAATTAATAAACTCCAAAAACTAATAGACAGATTTTGATGAAATTTGGCACAGAGATAGACGAAATGTTCAGTAACATGGGCTATTTTATGGTTTTATAAGAGCGAAGCCGGGTCGGCCCGCTAGTAATGTCTTACCACGAATTCTCTATTTTATGAATTAGAAAATTCTGCTGGGTATTAATTACATCCAAGGTTTTGTTCTTGTTAATTTAGTGTAAAGTGTTTTCATTTTTTTTTAAATACATGTATTATTCTTGCGTATACATTTTGTACTAACGTCAAAAAAAAAGAATGTTACGACGTGACAGTCCTTGCTGTCATCTTTCACCTACTTGTGTAATTTATCGCTCAGTCAGTTATTTGCAAATCATAATAAGTAACATTATATTGTTATTTCATACAACAAACAAACCATCGACAGTGAATGACAGCCACAGACCCCGCGCCCGACGCTGCGCCGGCGCTTAGTGTTCCCTAAGATGGTGTCGTCACGTGATGGCTGCACTGATCCTGTCTTGTGCTGGCGAACTCAGAGTAACGCCATATGGTGTAGGTGACGCTTGAGGTCTAAAGAACGATTAAATTTTTTACTTAAAACATTGTGACATTTAAGTATTTTTTTCAAAATCAGTTCTTTCATTTTCTTCAAGAAAAATTGATCCACTCCAGAAAGAAAATAGATCTTGAAAAGATCATACTGAAATCCTGAAAATAAGAACCCTTCTTATACGTTTGTATAGAATCGTTCCTTGTCGATCAACACAACTCTATCCTTGTGTTGCAGCTAATTTAAGCGCTTACTTAGTTACACCATTCACTAGTTAAATCCATAAATAATTACGATATCTCCGTATCTCGCATAAATCAGAAACTCGAGCAAGGTGCAACGGACGGCCCCCGAAGCAAAGCGGATACAAATTGTAACGCTGCTGATAAATAACATCTCACGGACAATAATTAATGTTGACGATGAAAATATCACGTCAAAAAGTTTCCAACTTGAGTTTCAAAGGTAAATTTAATGATAAAAAGTAACGGTATTTACAAGCGTACTTACATAAGTAAAGTTTCTGTTTAAGAAATAACTGTTGCAAGGATATATTCATTTATATTTTTTACTAACTCTCAGACATAACACTCTCACATCAAAGCTCGGAATATTCATTAATTTAGTTTGAAATGTTAAAACGAATTCCGCTTTGCTAACACGTTTCCACGGCGAAAGGAGTGTATCGAGGTCACACATGGTCATTACGGCCACTAGACACGTTCCAGTTTGACAGATCGGGCGCTTAGTGTAGCATTGATTATCTCACTTATATGCGTTTCAATACTGAAACATATTGATTGTAGTCATATTAATACGTCATTAGTGTGGCTTTGTGTGAGTGCACTGCCAAAAAAGATTCGGTTTATATATTGCTTTGCCGCGGGCAACTTCTTCTAAATCATATCATTCATTCCATCACTACTTCGACTAACTGCCCGATCGGATTGCGATCCTATTGTCATCCGATCGGGCAGTTTGTATTATCTCCTGGATGGAAGAGTAAACAATATTGCAACAAATATATCAAATAATCAGTATATCAGTTGAACAAGATTTATCTTCACATTAAAACTAAATAATAAATACTAAATTAATTTATTAAATTTATTGCCTAGTTCCTATGTGCCAAATTTTATTTTTAATTATCATTTATATCATCTGTCTATAAAGAACACATAACATATTTTTGACATATATTTCTCGTTGCAATAATATATCCAATGGTCAAGATTGGTTGATAAAAGGCCAGTTATAGAGAGATTCATAATTGATTTGCAAGGATTCCACCTGAACAAACATAGTTAACCTCACACATACATACATACACACATACATTGCAAGTTAAATAAGTCTTGTGAAAATTCGGGAAACCACTTCATGGCTCACGACTACTGTGTTATTAAATAAAATCAACTAAATATACGAGTACTCCACAAAAGCTTTATTTTATTTACCAAATTAGGCAGTACAAGTCTCTGCGCACGATTCTCAATTTACATTAAATGTAGCACAAAATACCAAAGGCTTCATTTAGCAAACAGGACATCGAGACGAATAGACCAAGGCATATAGAATACTTTAGACGCGACATAGAAAAATACACGTACCTAATATCAGTAATCAATAAGTCACACATAATATATTAGGAATAGAAGTTGTAACAAAGTCACAAAAACAGATTCAAAATCAGGCTACTAAACTTTAGTTTTTATTTAAAAACATTTGCCCACTATTTAATTTTTGATTAAACCAATTTAATGTAAATAAACCACTATAAAACATGTTTGTAAACCTTAACATTAAAAACGTGGTCTCCATATGACTTATTAGCTTGATAGACAGTCTAGTTTCTGAGAAGCGTGGCTCGCGATCTGAAATTCTAGAGATCTAGTTAGTGCATTGCGCCATCGAAATTATTTACCATAATGAAATAACGACAGCTATTTCAACGTTCATTGGGTCAGTTATTTTAAAACATTAACAAATGGGCGATACACTCATTTCGATTGCAGATAGCACGCTATCATCGCCGCGGAATTATGTTTACAAGAAATGCTTAGTTTTTACAAAGTTGTAATATTTTACGTAATAATAGTTTTTGCTTGCTACCATTTTATCTAGATAATTTGATAAAATGGTTTTTAGTAAATTATAAAATATTTGTAACAAAAACGAGTGTTCATAATGAACATAGTTCCGTGCTATTACATCGTTAGGTACACGTTATATAACAATGTTTTTTTGACTTCAAATTAAGTTTTTGCGATCGAGTGAAACAAAAACTCGCACCGAAGACGGCCTGGGCGTGATTTTGATGGATTCTCAACAAAATTATATTAGTATTTGATAGTCGGTAATTGCGAGTTAGGAATGCGTCAGCGCACAAAAACATTGTTATGAGGACTAGGATATTGCGAAAACTCATCAATTTGAGATTAATACATTGTTTAAAGTGTTGGGTAATATGGTGCGCCGACTTGATTTATTACAATTGAATTTCATGCATTCCTTAACCTACCTTGATGTCAGTGATCCCAATATTTTGATCATGTTCATACTTAAAGTTTTTGAAATGTATCTTTGATTAGTCCAATATATTGTATTGGAACAATTTTTTAATGTCAAATATTTCCTAGTAGCGATAAACTGTACAGGGACCTTCTCAGACCTTTCAAGCGTGTAATAGCGTCGTATTTACCATGAAATCGTGTAGCCTAACGTGCAGTAGAGTGTACACGTGCAAGAAAGTGCTTGGCCTCCGTTGCATCCGTTCTAGAGCATATTTATTCTAATAATGAGCACATGTTATTTCTCAATGTGCGTTATTTATGATGTTGCTTATTTAAATTATATTAAATCGATATAATGTTACACGTTTTCGTAAGATATCTTTCCTTGTGAGCTTGACCCAAAGTAGGTTGCGACACCACAAAAATAATGATAAATTCGCCTAAACTTTAAAGACAATAACGTTATGATAATCTTAGAGTGTAACTCTGATTCTCTATGCAAACAATATGTTTATATTGATTAAGATAGTATAAATTAAAAATATAGATATAAATAGGTATTTCTAAATCATATCATACTTGGTTGATAAATTTATCATCTCGTGTGTGAAATGTCATGTCATGTCTTACAAAATAAACAAATTATTATTATTATTAATAGTAAAGTTAGTGACAAATTATCGCTAAAAAATATTAAAATATTTCATCTCACGTTACACTCTCTCAGCCATGGTAGTTGCATGTTTTTTAAAGTTCCACCAAAATTCTCAAAGGAGAATCGACATTATGTATGAATACCTAAGTAATCTAATTCACCCCGAACTGAATGCTAACTCCTAATACCCGCCGGCGCGTTCTTTATTGCCGCAAGAACTGGTATTGATCAAGTGACCTTATTTCACTCTTGTTTTAATTTAAATCAGTCCACACCTACACTTTATTACGATTCTATGTTAAATTTTACAATTCCTGTTTGATAGTATTTGTTATAACACTTGGATTTTTATAAATAACTTATTAAAGCGCTTGTGCACTGATATTTATGAAAATTAAAATTTACAATAACTCCCAAATAAAGGTGCTGATCTAGAAAAAAAATAAACCTTTTTCATTAATATATAGGATTTGATTCTAAGTAGCTTAGTAAGTATTATGCATGTACATATGTATGTAATATGCCAATTTGTCTAAACGACGGCGCGCGGTAACAATAACGTCAAGTCAAAGGCGACCGGTGCAACTGACCCCGTACTAACAATACTATTTCAAGCAAAAACTACCAAACGGACATATTACTGACAACCTATACAGATCACGCACGCCATATGCTCTCAACCTCCACGCATGAATGGCAGAAGGATAACAGGTGCCGCGCCCATCAATGGCAGACCAGACCAGTCTCATTATATGAGATACCTGAACTAAATCTAAGAACCCAGACTTTCGCATACTTTAGCCATTTATCAATACAATATTCCGGTGAATTATTCTTTATTCAATCTTATCTAATTGCAATTCCTATCTTCAAAAGTTCAATATTTTAAAATTCGAATAATTCATTGCTTTAAGCATTCACCAAATTTAATGTAGGTATTGTTATAAAAACGAACCTCCGTTAAGTTTCTAAACAATAATATTATTTTTATAGATAACCACATATTGGAAGGAAAGCAAACCAGCAAAGCCTATTTTACAAATCATCAAAAAACTTCTTACGTCAGTAGCAAAACGTAGCGTCTATAAAAACAACGCTTTTTATCACCGCCATAGCAGGTCAACGTCTTCAAAAAAATTGCAAGGCGTGCGTGCGACGGAACGCTTTTCGTGACAAGTGGAGCAACAAGATTGATGATAAATCGCTCGACAGATCGCACAAATAGAGTGTAATTATTAATTGATAAGAAATAGATGAGTTGCAAAACTTGGAAATTGGATTTGGATTAACCAAGACTTGGTGGTCTTGAAAACGAAACGTTGAGTAGTGCAAACGTAAATGTAGAAAAGTTTTTATAGGAGTACAATAATATATTATAGTCTTATTAGACTCGTTAAAAGAAATTGAACCTTTTACAATCAAACAGCGAAGTCGATATTACATCACATTAAGAAACACATATTTTTAAATAATTATTAATTGTAATGATATGATTCTCATCACAAAACCATTGAGAGGAACGCTCAATGAGATGGTTTACAATAAATTACTCCAATACAATCCTTACTGTCATAACAAAAGTGAAAACTTCCTCAAGCTGAGATCATAACTTTCATTATACGTGATTTCTCACAACCATCAACTCCCATTATTGACATTTCGTGGTACAGCCAACAGCATGTTCTCTTAACCATTTCAAATTAATCGCTCCGACCAACACAGAGAGGTCAACCAGAGTTACGTGATATTTCGTGCTATATATTTTTGTAATCGTAATCGTTCAAAACTCTTCCTCGTGGCGCTGTTATTACTGGTAATAATAACATAATATGCTTAAAATTAGGCTAATGTCTGTTGAGTTACGTTTAATCTCAAAATTCGCTGGACAATTTTCTATAAGGTTTTCCTTCTTCCATATCTGTTATATAGTAATAAGAATTTAATATTAGTTTTTATAAATAATTTTCCTATGGTATTGAAACGCTTTTTGCTACAAAAAGCTTCCTGACAAGCTTACCAACAAGCTAAGCAACAAGATTGTTGATAATTCGCACGCATATAGTACAAGTGAATTTTATTGACGAAAAATAAAAAAATAGTTCCGAAAGTTGAAAATTGGACTTGTCCAAGGCCGAACCGACGAACTTTGATTTATAAAAGAAAAATAATACCTAACAAACGCACTTGTGTTTATGAATTTATATTCATTATGATATTTATTTATTATAATATTTACAAAATAATATTATGAATCATGCGTCAGTAAAACGACTGAGATTTGTCTCGTATATATTGATCCCTGATTTTTCTCGTATATATTTTGTGATAACTCATACAAAACCTATATTTACTGTTTCTTCTATTTTCCAGAGCAGCGAATTGTTGGCAAATATTGTGTTCGCTGTTAACTGATGTATAAATCGCACTAAACTGAAGGTGTCTATTCACTCTAAAATTTTATAAGTTAAGACACACAAACACTGTTAGCGCGCTAACAGTGTTTGTGTGTTACTTATAATATTACAAGCACGCGTGCTTTATGTTTAATAAATAAATATCATTTATTGCAGAAAATCCAATTATAATAATCCAGTATAAAATAGTAAATGTACTAAATACTGACAATATTTCAAATTAAAATATCACAATATAGCAAATACTTAAACTGTGAAGTATTTCATCATCATCACTACGATGCAGAAAATAACGCGTGAAGAGACTGATGACGACGAATATAGTGGACCGCATGCAAAGTGGCCACGCCACCTGTGCCTGCCGGTGATAGAAGCGAAATATATAAATTAAGTTCTAGCTGTTGACCGTACAAAATTAAGTTAACCAGAAGACAATAATCGTAGGCAGTCATTATCTATTAGTAAGCGACTTCGAATGAGGTTAATTTTTATTATGTCTTGATCGTAATGTATACTGGCGCACTGAAGCATTGTGCAACAATATTTTATTTGTTTTACTCGTGATTTTGCTTTACAAAAGACCCGTAATATATAACGTTAATGCTGTTATGATTGTAACTTAATGAGTACATAAGACATTATATTGTACCAATGGCTTGCGCGTTTTTGTTAAGTCATAAACTACATTACACTTCTTTATTTATTGTGATTGCTTTATTATGTTGATAATAAGTTTGATATCGAAACTAATACAGTGAAATAGAACATTTTGTTTCCATGAACGCGCAATGTACTCTCTATTGCCTATTCAAAAATGTCATATTTTCCGTAACATTCAAATGTCACAGAGAGAGGTAGTGTGACAAAAACTCCAACCGTCAGTTCTTTTCGTTCTGATTTTCCCTTTCTCCTCCTGTCTCTATCAGCGTTGTCCTTCATTTCGGTGATTGGGGTGTGTATACAACGGGAGTGTAGGTTTATACAAAGAAAAAAGATTTTGAAAATGTCATCCCTTAATGGAATGAAACCGACATTCAAAACCAGCTAAAAACACAAGTGAAAATATACAAATATAAATTGGTAATGGAAAGAGTGCGATTCGGAGTCGGGAGCAATGCTGTCGCTCGGAGATGTCTCACTCCAATCCAGTGCGGGATGCAGACCGCTTTCCGGGTATTATTTACGCGTTGCCATTCAAATTTATAGTGGTAAAGGTAAAAAAATTGTTAACCAACCGATAATGTTTAAGATAGTTTACTTTATATAGTAGTAAAACAGTAGTTTTTTCATGATTTTTAATGTATATAAATATAAAATTATGTGTAATTGAATAATATAAGTATATCTATCATTTTGGTAAGAGAGATACCTAAGATACATACGTATAAATAATATTACTATTGATATTTTAAAAAAATAGCTGTTTGAGTTCCACCGCTAATAATACTATCACATTTTATTATATGTATAGTTGGAACTCGATCGTGAACTATACCATTCTCTTACCATGTATACAAAGCTTTCGTGTCACATACAAACCAGTCATTAACAAGCGTCCACATTGCCAGCATAAACCTTACACAAAAACGGCAACAGCATATATTCTTATTGCAACATGCCGCCGGTAAACGCTCAATGACTAATTGCACTTTAAATCCTGCGATCATTCATTCGGCAACATTGTACTTGTCATACAAGACCTTTTAATACCCCAAATATGAAGTGAAGCAGATTGTTAAGCCTGGGGGCTTCCAATTACGAAATGCTGGCGTTTGCATGCGACTTCATCTGTACGAATTATTGTTATTATCTCAGGTCTTCACTATTTTCTGTAAAGACAGCATCAAATTGCATCCAGTCTTGACGATATAGACATACAGATAGATAAAAATAATAAAGAAAGACTCCTGCTTAACCTACACGCAATACTGTTTGTTATGTATCATTTTATAAATACATTATTTACTTAAATATCTCCTACTAACTGTTGACCGCAGCTCCGCTCGCGGTTTGGCCACGGGTCAATTCATCTAAATCGGCTCATCGGTTTGGACGTGAAAACGTGATAGACAGACTTTCGCATTCTTCATTCTTTATAATACTGGTACTGATATAGCGTTTATATAC
Organism: Plodia interpunctella; assembly: GCF_027563975.2. Taxonomy (NCBI): domain Eukaryota; kingdom Metazoa; phylum Arthropoda; class Insecta; order Lepidoptera; family Pyralidae; genus Plodia; species Plodia interpunctella. The sequence continues at coordinate 11,532,712 of NC_071299.1, read as the reverse complement.
AGAGTACGTCAGTAACAGTTTTACAGAAATACCAGTCCCGAGCTCAAATATATCAAGTATTATTATATATCACTCCGATATTTTTAATACGCGTTTCGTGTTGCCTGCGACAGCTCGAACGGTGAGAGTATTAACATTTACGTTTGATATGATATCCCAAGTAATTTCCTTGACGTCAATCTTTTAAGATATTATGTCTGTTATTTCTTTAAAAAGCAGATGAGAATAGTGCCTTTCATTCTGAAAATTTCACGCAAGAGAATCCGGGGTACAGTTACTATTATATACACATAAAATAAATTTGTCTCTTTATTATTATTGTAAGTAGTGATAATCCCTAATATAGAAGAAGTTGGCGGATGCTTTTGCCCAGCAGTGGGACTTAAATAGTAAGAAAAAACCAAATATGCATTTTGTATGTATTATCACAAATAGGCACTTTTCATCATTCCTTGACGCCTTTGTAATTAATTAAATGTTAATTCCAAAATAAAATTAACAAAACTCACGGACCGTATGAGGTTAACAAAACGCATATAAGATCTTGATGTGAAGATGTTTAGTGAGAGCATATTCTAACAAACCGCAGCCATTACCCACGACGACTTTCTTCAATTTTCTCAAATCTAAAACAATCAACAGTTTCCTCCGCGACCACTAATGTCGACCAATAACTTCCAATTAATTTATTATTTCCATTTTGCTTTCTCTTGTAGCCGTCTTAAGTACAGTGGGCAATTAACTATGTTTACAATCTCTTTATATGTACAGACAACTACATATCAAACTACCATTTGAGTTCTCTATGCTGCAGTAATAGAGGCGAAATTACGATGAGTTCGGCTTGGTTGATATGCTGACGTTCAAATTAATTCAAGTTTTCGATCGATTGAATTTTAATATAATTAAAACATGTTTTGATTAAGTAATTTTGTAATTTTAATTGAAAACAGGTGAAATTAATGTATTAACAATGAAGCGAACCTCGTATAGTAATAATTGAAATGAAATTAATAAGTCAAGTAAAAAATCTATAATAAATTACAAAAATATGTTGTCCTTTTTCAATATTTTGGGGATAATACTGATTCCGATGGTCGGGGATTATTGAAGTACTAAATTATTCTAAAAATTACAAATCTGTGACTTTTCGGTATCATCTTTTGTTAAAAGTATTCCACTTCAATCTTTTTTATTTTTACATGAAGTGGTATATATGCTCCATTTTACCTATATTTTAAATTCATCTGAGAGTTATCAAATCTTTTTCTAAGTTACATTATACCCTAATTAAGTTATAAAAAGATTTAGGTAATTATACACTACAAAAAATCGCCTTTTACGGAATAAAAGACTTACCGCATACAGCCACCAAATATATATATACACAAGTTCCGTGTGTTACCTGAAATGAAATAAATCAATGTTATTCATCAGCATTCCGGTTACACGCACTTTAAATACGAACTAATTAGAGCATTAATTAGATACCTCGTTAATCATAACATACGCGCAAAAAATACACTAGCTTTGAATAATTGTGTTCATTACTAGCTCTCAGTTATAATGCAATAGCTGCGCCCGGGGGCTTCGCTTCGTGGGAAGTTCGGGATAAAAAGTACTATATTTATTATTTCAAGTTATTTTCTACCTGTGCACCAAATTTCATAACAATTGGTCCAGTAGATAATGCGTGAAGAGGTAACAAACAAACATACTTTCTCATTTATAATATGAGTTGGGATTGGGATATGATGAGGTGCTCCCCGAAGCCGCGCTGTCAAGAGTTTTGTTTATTATTATTGTGGGAGAATAAACAAACCACAAAGATCAAGCTTTACTATTAAATTAAAAAATAAATACATTGAAAAAACAAAACATTATCATAACGAAGTTCTGATATATCCGTTTTTTATTACCTATTCATTTCATAACAGACAGTCTACATATAATAATAACGCTCAATTCCAAATCTAACTCACGTGATATTAAATTTTAGACCCTATAATCAAACATTTAGTGTTTATTTTAGTAAGTCGTGTTTTGTAAGGTAGAAAGTGGTCGTCCTTCGAGTAAAAGTAATCCCGGAGAGAGAAAGTGCCCTCAATCCGTGCCGGGATATGCGGTATTGTTTTGTTATGATTCAACATTCCGTGTAAAGAAACACGTTTGTTTAAATACTTATGTGAAATCAATTCGTTCGGGGACCAAAAATAACCATGTCGCAAAAGCGTAGGTAAAACGGTTTAAGTGATATTCAACACAATACAATATATGTCTGTCTGTAGACGGTCACGTTATATTATATGTATACGGATCTGTTAATGTATAAACTGCACCATAAATCATAATGGTCTATCAAAAAATAATAAAAATAAGGAAAACAATATGTACCTGTAGAGTTGCAAACATTGCTTGTATGGACAACTTTAAATCGATACACATTTGAAACTTAAACTGATAACAATATGTTACAAATCACTCACAAAGATATAAGCTTTTATGTTTCCCCTATGAAAATCGTATGAGTCATATAAATTGATTTGTGAATAAATAATATCATTTTTGTTTACAGATGACAACAGTTCATCGCGTCAACACTTGAAATGAGAAGATTAATGTACTGATAAGATAAGAAGAATAACAAGAACACGTCATATTGTGAAATAAATAATTTTCAAATTAGTTTTCATTTCTATCTTCTTTTTATTACATCCAATGACAACTGTATCACTAGTTTCGTTCAGATGTTTGGAACGTGCGGTGAGTTGAATGGAAACGAGAGAGATCTGTAACACTCGTATAAAATGGGAATGGTCTTGGCATGCTCACATGGGTACTTATAGATATGTAAATATTGGTAATAATACAAAGTACAAAAGTATATTTCACTAAAATGTTTATACAAATTCTCCTAATATGAGCAATTTCTTCCACGCAACCTTTTCGTTTAAGAAATAACTTGAACATGATAAATAGTAAAATATCCAACAATTAGCTTTTGACACGTTTCACTAATTTGCCGTTTCGAATTATGGAAGATTTCATCTGATCTTCGCTATTTATCCATTAACTAAAATAAAAAACTAACATTTAATATGAAACGAGGAAGCCTCAGTTCCGGCAGCGGTTCCGCGGTTTTTGTTCACGAGATATGCTCATTACGCTCGCCGACAATTACCGGCCGTTTGTCTATAATCTGTTGGCCAAACAATTGTCCACAGTTTTCAGCGATTAATTTTGTAAATACAACATTTTAATACAGGAGATCGTGACAGGTTGATGAAAATGGAAATTGATGAAGTCAAAAAGCGATTGCAATATGAATTAAGTATTTTTTAACTACCCCTACTATTTGTACATACTATTATTGCGGAAAAAATTAAAATTTATTACATTCCAGTCCAAATTGTATGTTTTTTTTTGCGCGAACACTGGGCTATGGGCCGTCACTATTCCGAATGTAGCCGAGAAAACGCGAAGATGAGAGACAGAGTAGATCATATCTTTAGCTTGCTTCCTTTAAAAACATATTGATTGTGAAATAATCACAAAATATGTTTGCAAAATTTCACACTAATCCACAAATATAACGTTATCTCTAAGGATTATAATATAAGTCCGTTTAAAATGTTCAGAAGAACATTTACAGCCCATATAAGAGAAGATTACACATCTCCATAAACTTGCAACGATATCGAATGCAACCGAAGTAGCTATGAAGCCAAACTGGCTAGTTATATGCCATAATTAAAACTGGGAACTGAACTTGAGACCGGTAGTTTTCACTCTCAAAGAGGATGTTACTCAACTCTCCATAAGAGAACTCGTTGCGGAGGATGTAAAAGTTATCGTGTGAATTAGATACTAATGTGTGGTTGCATTACAAACTGTTGAGATCATTTGAGACCGGCCATGTAACTGGCATGAAAATTGGTGACTCACTTTTTATTTGTGTAACTTTATTAAAAATTTAAAAATATATGTAAAAGTGAAAAACATCACTCACTCATCACGAAATCTCGAAAACTATTAGGCCAAATAAAATTACATTTTGCAGGAATGTAGATTATGACTAAGAGACCTCCGCCAAGAAAGGTTTTTTGAAAATTCCATCCCTACGGGGGTCCAGCTCGGAAAGCGCGCGAAGCTGCGAGCACAAGCTAATTAAGAAGTGGATTTAATTGGTACATGAAAAGTGAAGGAGTAACGATACACAATTTGGCATTTAATATAGGTAGTAATTAAAATAAATTACAGTTCAAAAGTTTTCCTCTAGAAAAAAACTCCTTTCTAGTAAATCCCTTTCAGGGAACCATCTGATATAATTATGTAACTACGGGTGAGTTGCACCGTCAAATTTGACGTCGAGTTTAACCAGCGCACCGCTAGCATTCTGACATTTTTCTGCGCATTTCAAAGTTAACGTCAAAGTTGCACGGTGCAACACACCCTACATTTAACATATAAAAATTATGTAAGTACCATGTTTTAACATAAAATGTATGCCTGGGAAAAGTTATAGGATGAACCGCGGGTCAGAGCTGAGAGTCTAAATATTAGAGGCATGACTGAACTCCAGTTATAATCTGCTATACAACCATAGAATTCGGAATAAACCAGTAACATATGAGAAAATAAAGACAAATTTCTCCCCTCGTGTTTCTACTGCAAGAGATTTCAATTGAAATAAGTGAACAAATTTTATGTAAAATATATTTGAGAAGATACACCCAACCTATTTCGTCCCAATAAATGTCTTCCCTTCTCTTTTCTGTCCAACACAATATCTAAACATTTTTATCGACATAATCTTTAGCGGCCACAACTTAAGTAAATTTCTGTTGGAATTTAAATTTTCAATCAGTCAAAATAATATGCCTTAGTTAGTTCAAGCGTGAGAGCGTCAAATTTGGAAATTTGGAATATAAAAGACAACACTTCTGTCTACCTTACGTCAATTTCTGTGATTACAAGCTAACATTTCACGTGGCGATGCACCCAATAATACACGATAGTTGCGCAAGATTCAGTTTTGCATCGGCTGCCCCCGCGACCTGCCTCGCGCCTCCGCATTCCTTACCAGCTAGTTCAACTTCTTGTCACGTATTTGACGTATGGATTGGACGTAACTTGACTGTTTACTAATAGTCGTGCCAATTCTTCGTTGACTGCTGTCGAGTGCGATGACGGATTCGTTCAGCTGATTGTACCTACTCGTACATCTTGAATACATCGCTCGTGATCTTGTCGTCAGTACCTTAAAAGCGAGATAATTTTCTGAAGGTGTATTAACTGAAATGATTTTAGTGAATAGTATACCTAGGCGTGGTGGTGGCTAGTGGTTGAGACGCTTTTGAGTATACCTAAGTCTGACTCATGAATAGCAGTTTGTGAAAGAATTCAAAAGTAAGGAAACCTGCACTATTTGATATATTGATACATTTATCAGCTCGTGAAATGGAGTGGTCGGCCATTGCCTAGGTAGGTAATAAAACTAGATAAGTAATAAACAAATATTCGCAAAAATAAGTGACCTATTACAATACATTTAATGAATAAAGTGGGTTCAAATAAAATTTCAATCAAGATGACCTCAAAAGACCTAAGATAATCTAAAGAAAGTTGTACCACATTACACAACGACATAACAAAATAACAGTATCGGCTCAGTTACTGACCTCTGACTTGGCGATACAGATCGGTATTGAATCGTTATTCTTGTATAATTAATACATAACAAAAGTAATTATCTGAGAATCAAGTATTTAGCACCTATTTTAAAAACTAACGCGATTAGATTGATTTGCATTAATCAAACTAAATAATTTTTGATCAATGTGCTATCTTTCGGGCCTGTTTGGACGGCCGGGCTATGTTTGGATGAGCATAAGACTTCTACATAAATACATAGCTAATATAAAGTGCAAGTTGAACTTGTAGAGTTTCCGTACAATTTATAGAATTCTTATAGGTTTGAGATCCTCATAACAAGCCTTCATTTGAAATATGTCACAATAAGGTTTGGCATTTGATATATCAATTTCTTTTAATTTCCTAATTTACTCCCAGGAAATTACCCTTGCCTTAATTTATTCACTCTACACATCTGTTTTTGGGTCATTACACTGTTTTACCAAATTTTACCCGATTTTGTCCAGTAGATTCCGGGCAAATTGGCTGTGACAGACGGACGGACAGACAGACGCATGAGTAATACTACAAGTTCTTTTTATTTATATCTGTATTGATTTTTGAGAAAAGCTTTTTTAGCCTATTTTTGATATTGGTTTTAGTTATTTTGTGTAACAGACAGGCAAACTTTTATATGCTTATGCATACGAGTACATTAAAAATAGCACCGTAATCCTAAACACAAGAATATTGCAAGTTTACGATACAGGTGCTCTTTAAAATTTAATAACTTTAATAAATACCGCTTACGATGGCATCTATTAATAATAAATTAAACAGGTCACTGGAGGGCAGTATCGTCGGATATCGATACTCGGTTGAATCGAGTCACCGAGCCGGTAATCGATTAGACACAGTAGCCCATTGATTAGCCGCGCCTATTCGCGTAGCATAATTATCTTTTTATTATGGTTCTAACAATTGATTAAGTGAATTACTTATCGAAAAATCTGGGTACAATTCTACTTGTGTCTTGTTGTTCAACCACAAGACTATAATCATTATCATTATATAATTACATAGTATAAAACAAAGTCACTTCCCACTGTCTGTCTGTCTATATGTTTACATCTTTAAACATACGTGACGGATTTTGGTGAGAGTTTTTTAATAGTCAGAATCGAGAGGAAGGTTTATAACATTCATAACATGGAATCCGTGCGAAGCCGGGGCGAGTCGCTAGTTTTATTTTAAATAGCAACAGCAGAAATATTATTCTGACATCCTATTGTAACTCAGATCAATGCATAATAATTATTCGAGCGCCAATCATCTTTTTTTACGAATAATAAAGATGTAATGTAGATGAATACTAAACAGAAAATCATAATTAGTGTTTGATTTTACTTTGTATTAGATTAATCGTTTTGAAATACTTTCGATATAACAAAGTATGTCTTGATCCATTTCATAACTTGGATTTGACGGTAACTAAACTTAATTAAGCAATTATTTAAGCTTAATTATCTTTCATCTCAAACACATAATCTTTATCAAATTAACCAAATCTTTAACAAGATAATTGGACAAGATTTCCTAACATAATTGATCAGCAAACAATATTGCACTTTGTTTTCCAAACGCTCTCGCACCTAATCGCGATGTTCTACTTGTTCATTACGCAAATTGCGTTGATCTTTTAATAAGAAATTTAATAATATTGTCGCGCCTCATTTCATTTTCTATCAATTTGGCATAATTATTGTTGACAGTGTACAAAACATACTGTAAACATACATATTCTGTAGCGAAATCCAATGATACCAATAATATAAATGTGAAAGTTTGTTTTTCCTTCTTTCACGAAACGGTGGAGCGTGGTTATCATGACATAATGTGGAAAACATTAAAATATTATTTTACCACCAATTGAAACGTTCCACGCATTAAAATTGAATCGAAATTGAATAGAATTTATTTACTACATTGATTGCTCATACTATCCTACTCTAACAAAACATTAAAAAAACAATGCGTAAATTGGAACAATACTTTCGTGAGTATAATAAGAACATATTATAGTCTTTGTTAATTTATTATGGATACACATACAAACATAAACTTATATAAATAAAGAAAATTATTTAGGAAATACTAACTTAATATACAAATTGGGTAAGAAAGATGAGGCTTGCGCAACTACCTCGCCCATCGCTCGTGGCAGCGGCTAGTGACAAGGGCCGCAACAGAACGTGACGGAATGACTGATAGACACACATCTTTACTACATACATATCTTCCCACAGATTGATTCAAATGCACGCAAAGTTTCTTCCATTCAAAATAATATTTTTCTACAGTGTCAAAATTTCAGGAACATTATCAAAATATTGTAGAACCAACCTTTGAGACCTAAAGTAGGTATTACTTTCGTATAGTCTGAGAATACGTAATTTTAATATATGTTTCAAAATTCTGATAATTTACAGAAATGTTGTAAAACATTGTATACATATGGCGCTAAGTTTGTTTTTGTAAGTGTGTGCAATAAAGTTTTTAATAAATAAGTTAGGTACTAAATATATGTAGACAACTTTCCGAATCCAAGCCCAGTATTTAGATCACCAAGTTGACGTCAATTTGTAGTATAAATAGGTACCCCTATCAGACTCCCCGGCCTCTGCCCCGCTTTCTGTCACGCACAAACAGAAACAATATCCAAAACCCATAACATTACGTGACTGCCAAGTTATGGCAGGATCGCGTGCGCTTGCACCCACTTTCACTGTACCCTTGTCGTAGAATTATGGAGTATTGTGCGAACTACAGCTTCAGACCCCTACTTAGATATGGTGGGAATACTACACATAAAATCAAATCATTTATTCAGAAATTAGGCTATCACAGACACTTTTTCATGTCATATTCTTAATTAAATAATATTTTCCAAAACTACAAACTTCTAGTGACCATCTAAGTAGTGAATATATTTAACAGTTATTACAGCATATTATTTAGATATACATTTTTTTCTTTATCCCGTGACATGAATCGAATTTTTTAATATATTTGTACATTAAATATTGATCAAAATTAATAAAAAATACAGTAAAATGTATACTATCTAATTTTGTATTTTACTTTATCACTAGTTTGTTAATGCTTACACTGATATCAGATTTTATTGTCGACCTATAGAACTGTTCATTCTTAGTTAAAGGTTTATATGTCTGCGGTTGACTGATATAATCTAGATGGCATCAAATAATGAAACATTACATCTGACCCTATGGTTGCTATTATAATCAGTCATTGCAGTAAAAAAAAATCTTCATTACATAGGCCGCAAATCACCACGTAGATCATGACCTCGTTGTCCAAATATACCCATATCTTTTAAGTATATTATGTAACTTTCTTCAAAAATATAGCTCTTGTTCAATTAGATATATTGCCTAATATGCTACAATAGTATGTACTTTGTGTCAAAATTGAATGTACAATCAAGGACATACTATCCAAAGTATTATCACACGGTGTTATTTGTTAAGAGTATTTTATGCATTGATAGCTCTCACCACCTTTTAAAAAAATGCATAGTTTATACCTAAATAGGCATAGAAGTAGGTTTGCTCTCGTTAAAGTATCGTGATGTGTAAATAAATTAATAGGGCAATCGCACTTTCTTATAAAACTTCCTTAGACATAAAGTGTTCATTTATGATAAAATGATCTTTTTACAATCTTAGGTAACATGCGCTAATCACTCCATCACGTAACTGAAACTCGAGTACATTGTGTTACGACAGGAAGGACAGTTGACCACGATGCTAGCACGACCTCAATCAATTCTCAACGAAGCATTATTTATGATGATGAATATGTTAAAAGACTTCGACATTTGAACTCATTTTGAAAATATTAACCACAATTACGTCCAGTACATTAGTTTACACTATTGACCCACAAATGTCAGAAGAAATTAGAGCAAAGTTCATTTTATAATTATGAAATATCATTATTTACATTTCGAAGATGTTTATACATTGTACTTGTAATACGGCTTTTACATACCACATACACGAGGGATAAAGACTTCTCAAAAAACGCATCAACGTCTTAGAAAAGATCAGGTGATAGCATTGTCAAGAAAATATTTTTTCTGCAGCGCGTGTCTGGCGTCTTCTGACTATCGTGTTCTTTAATAGTGGTTAAAGATCTTGGTAAAACGCTCTTTTCAACCTGTAAGTAGGTCGTGCCATCGATCATAACCGTTTAACCGTAATGATCGTGTAATGTTGTAACGTCTACAATGCCCGTTACTACAATACCGTTCCTTCTGTCTCTTGGAACGAGGCGAGAACAATCGGCGAGAATACTCATATTGTGTAATGACGAGGAATATAGACAGGCAGGTACCTATTTGTTTACCTGAAGTTCAACTGTTATCTGAACTATAATATTAACAAAAATAAAAGCCATGTCAGTTCATAGTTTAAGTTAGGTTTTAATTCGGAGCTGTGACGCCGCAAACGTGCCCTGAATGCTAATGATGATTAGAGATACTTAAATTGGTTAAACAGACTCTGGTCTGGAGAATAGGGGTGGAGATTAGAATTTTAGAATCTGAATATTGGCAAACAAATCTCATGAATTAATAATGAAAGAAACTCAATAAAAAAAATAACTTAACAAAACACACAAAAGGGTTTTAAAATGTTAATAAACTCTCACGGTTCAAGAACCTCGAAGTCTCCGATAAATTTCCAAAAATACCTGCATCTTGCCGCATACCGCCTTTTACAGTCAATGTTGTACCTCTTCTACGCTTCTTAAATTATATTTAAGTGCATATTGACCGCATGGATTTCAACCAATATGGTTACCGGAAAAGAGGAAGGTCAAGGACCAGATAGATATAATTAAGGGATGGAAGGAAATACCGAAAACTGGGATGCGTGTAACTTTCATGACTCTGGATAATATGTCTATGTGTTACAGATTTATTTTTAACCGACCCCGAAGTTTCATAGGTTTATTTCATTACAACAAAATTCTATCAACTAATTTCGAACCCAAAGAAGCCTTTCGAAGTCACCTTTGTACAACATCATAATGACAACCAAACGAGGCCTCGCTTATCTTGCTTCAGCTAGATAAGTACAATCAACTGCGTCACGTTACTCTCTATACAACTTTATACGGCAGTGTAATACCGGCAATTTTACATCTTGCAGGTTAATGTAACAGCGACTGCACTCTGTAAATGCCAGCGTCGTGCCCTACACACAAAAGCTGTTTGTTTCTCAAGCACCGGAGTCACTGATGATAAATATTGGGATAATGTTATGAAAGTAACGCGTCAATCAAATCTTCGAGATTTTATTGAGACAAGTGACGTGCGAATATCTCATTGTGATACACTTCTGATCTAGTGCCGTAAAATGTCTGGGATTAGTCGCCATTATAAAGTCACCTATACTGAATCGATCAGTTTTTAATTTACAATATTAGGTTACTTTTTTAAATCCATCAATAAAATACATGGAGAAAAAAAACACGAATGTATATATAAACTCTTTGCTCTAATTAAAAACCAAAGATAAATAATACTAAATCTAAGATCAGTCTTCTGTCACATGTATAGCTGTCAATCAATATCTAAAATTCAATACGCGCATAATAATGGGTTTCTGGCTTACATTCGAGAAAGTACAATGCTGGGTCATCGTTTTCTTGACACCCACTGTTTTCTTGGTCGAGATGGCAGTGGTCAGACCGGACATAGTGGCGAGGTACTCCATGGGAAGCTTCAAACACGCTTTGCACATAGTGTTGTCCACGTTCTCCTTCGTCAACGTCGCCGGTAACATGATCATGGTCATTTTTACTGATACAAGCGTGAAGAGAGGGAACACACAAGGAATTTACTGTGAAGTTTGCAAATTAAAGCGGCCACCTGACGCCTGGCACTGCAAGACTTGTGACATCTGCATAGAGAGGAGAGACCATCATTGTTTCTTCCTGCACCGCTGCATCGGCCGTCAAAACCATCGGTATTATATACTATATTTGTTCCATATGGCAGTCTCCATGCTGTACTCAGGGTATTACAACTATTTGTACCTCAGCGCGATGTTTGATAACTACGGCTTCTTGTTGGCGATCTGCCGTATGCTGAACCCGATGGTGCGGATGTTCGTGAAGCACGACTGCCTAGGACTACAAGATACTTACACGATATTTTTTCTAGCAAATGTTGGTCTTTTTGTGTGGTCTGCCGCACTGTGCCATTATCATTTGCGGAACGTTATCAGAGGACTGACCTGGCATGAGTCCATGAAGAAGAAGTTCTTCTACAAAGGCAGCCGGCTCGCCGACGAGTATTGGAAAGAGAATCTGATTTCTGTGTTTGGAACTAGATGGTATTGGGCCATAATATGGCCGTTTGCTAAAAGCCCTTTGCAAGGAAACTTTAAATCATCTTTGAAAATTGCATAATTTGCTTTTGCAACATAATCATTCTTTATTTTATTATTTCTTTAATAATTTTAGACTTGTTCGTGTTGCATTGATGATGGTTGAATAAATATATTTACTTCTTTATTTTTTCTTGTTTCAACCCGTGTTCCCGCGGGAGTAAAGTTTTATTCTTATGGATCTCTTTCACTTTCTTTACATGTTATTCCCATTGCAAATATTGCAATAGAAATAAATCATCAATCAGCTATTATAATTAATACTATTTTTTTATATAATTGTATTTATAATTTGAACACTACATTAACTATATAAATGCAGAATATGATAATTTATAATCTATAAAGTTGTGGGTAAATTATTATAAAATGAGATTCGACATAAATTATTCAGCGCGCGATGGTTGATTTAACCACATTATAGGCACATAATTTATAACACGTTAAACGCCACGCTCGATGTCCATTAAGTACAGTTATAACTATTACATAAACTGTCAACTCATTAACTTGCACAAAAATCGTAGGCACGTAACACGTAGCGGCGAATTAGTACAGAACACGTAATAGGATCCGTTATCCAACTCTGGACTCGGAACTCATTAAGAATACATGGAATATAACCTCCATACCACATGAATTTGTATTGAAAACCTATCTGATTAATGTATAGTAGTTTTCATAGAGCACCAAGATTACTAAAAGACAACCATTACCAATTTCTGTAACCTCAGTATCGTCAATAACCACTCCAAACATAGTTTATCCTGTAACAGTCCTAGAGAAATCATTACTCGTCCGTCCGCACGTAACGGTTGCGTCAGCCGCGTCATCCTCGGAACGGCATGGCGCATGTTAATGGCGGGAAGCGTGGAACGTGCTCCTGGCGGGAATGTTGCTTTGGTGTGGAATATTACACGGAACTTCAGCAAGTACCTTATACATATTCAATACTATAAACATAACGAAAATAGATAAAGCAATAAAAAATATTTATATCAGTGTGAGCTTGACATCAATCATTTATATAAATTGTATATCACTAGCCGCCCGTCCCGGCTTCGTTCTGGTAAATCGATCTCGAATCTTTCCTACTAGTGGAAACCATAGAAAAAAAATAGTTTTTGAGTTTATCGCATTCGTACAGACGTGACAACCTGTATTACAAGGATATTTCACATTACAAATATATTGAATTCAATCGCCTAATAAAACATCCACGAAGGGTGAAATTCTATGGCAACAACTACACTCTTCAACACTAGAAATACCTGCAATACAAAATCGTAGTCAGTCGCCAGTAAAATAAAACAACGCTCATAACAGAATCATAACAGTGGACTGTGATGTGCCGGTCGCCACTGCAGGCAGGCACGCGCGCGCCTTACAGTACCGTTACGATGCCCTTATTCGGCGGTTATCTAACTGAAATATCTATTTGGAAGTATATTGTATGATTGTAAGCCTTTCCGGCATATTTCCATGTAGATTAATCATCCATATTAATCAGCGTCAAGGGAACAAAGTAACCAAATAGTCTAAAACAAGTTGTATATGTGATTTAGTCTGCCAGGGACGCCGAACACCGTGCAAAAAGTAGGAAAGCGGACCTTGGGCTCTGAGTATATCGAGTAAAATCCTCAGATAACAAAGAGATCAAACTATAATGGATAAATAAATAATTTGTATTTGATGTCACAATGTTATATTTTGAGGTATTGTATAATTAACTTTTGTTACTAGAGTGGGTCCTGCCTGGTTGCTACATTAATAATTTTAGAATATATGATTAAAGAGTACTTATTGGAAATTCTGAAATTAAAGTTTAATAGAAAACTTTGTACGAATAATTGCGGTGATGATTTATTATTATTGAATTTAAATGACGTATGTTGAGCGGAGAAGTTGCATATACTCCATTAGCAGAGGTTTACTATGATTCGATAAAGTTATCACATTTTCACACATTTACACATTTTTAAAACTTCATACAATATATTTTATGACAGAGGTTACAAAATTGATCTTCCTTTTTTTCATTATTGAGTAAATTAAGTACTTATTCATCTAATAATGAAGCGCTAAGTAGAAGTATAATTAAATAATGTTCACCATGTAATCTGAATTAATAGAGCTGTAAATTAATTATATACGCTGTAATCAATATCGATTATGTTACACTTGTAACTAATTGAACCTTACAGAAATGTCTTCGGCGAAACCTGAATAAAGATGGTGTTTCTAAAAATCATTACCTAACCGAAAATCTGTTGCACGTAGATTTCGTCACAATCGATGTAAAATCGATTCTTCCCATCCGTCACAGTTGTTGGGAAGGTTTACTTTCAACGATGCGGAGATTATATGTAGGTTTAATACATATTTCATTTTTATCACAGTATGCTATTGTCGCATGCACGAGACATTCGCTAATTAAACAAGACAAGTAAAATTCATTTGAGACTTTGTAACTTTCATAACATGTCGTTCGAAAGAAACGTATTAAATGAAAAGGAACACGAGAATGTTGATGATTATTTCATTATCAATCCAAATCAATGCTAATATCACGCTTTCACGGCTATACCGCTGGGCTAACACGACTAAACCCATTTTGTTAAATAAATATATTAGGACAACTCACACAGATTGAGCTAGCCCCAAAGTAAGTTCGAGACTTGTGTTATGGGATACTAAAAACTATATATTATAACAAATACACATATAGATAAACATCCAAGATCCAGGCCAATCAGAAAAAAACATCATTTTCCATCATGACCCGACCGAGGATCGAACCCGGGACCTCTCGGTTCAGAGGCAAGCACTTTACCACTACGCCACCGAGGTCGTCAATGATTAAATTTGGTATAGATATAGTAGGTCAAACATAGGATAACGCGCGCGGAGCCGCGGCCAACAGTGATTACTGTGAAATAGGTTACACTTTATGTATAAAATGCACACGGGAGCGTCGCACATCGGGAAAAATTTAACTCCGACATTCGGAGCATCACATCGGAAGAGAACCACACGAATACGAAGATGTAAAAGGAAAATAATTGCAAAATGATTTGGGACATCATTCATATACTTCCTCCCAACGTTCACACGCTCACGAGGAAGCACTGAAGCGGATTTTCGATCATCCGTGTGCCGAGTGCCGAAAACAAATACGTTCAGACCGGATAGAAACGTCCGGATATCCGCTATGGAATCCGTTTTAATGTGTTATTCGTAAATAATAAACAGTAGTTTGAATCTGAATGTCTGAGTATATTTTTACGGTATCGAATCGACCGTTGTGATGTTTGATTTTTAACAATAATGAATCGTTTGACTGATTTTATCTGTAGATTAAATGTCTTTTAATGCCACAAACCTACTATTGACGACCTCAGTAGCGCAGTGGTAAAGTTCTTGCCACTGTACCGAGAGGTCCCGGGTTTGATCCCCGGTCGGATCATGATGGAAATTTATCTTTTTCTGATTGGCCCGGGTCTTGGATGTTTATCTATATTTGCATTTGATATAAAATATAGTATCGTTGAGTTAGTATCCCATAACACAAGTCTCGAACTTACTTTGGTGCCATCTCAATTCTAATATATTATGCCTATATCCTAATATATATGATTTGTCCTAATATATTTATTTATTTATTTCAATAACGAAATACACCATAGATAACAAGTTTAAAAAATGTTTAAACATACTCGGAACTATACAGAGATTTTCAACAATAAACTACATACATAATGACTAAAATGTTATATTACTTGACACTACGATCTGTATCAGGTTACCAGCATTGAACAGTAGCTACCACAGAATTTACAATAACAAGACAATAGAAGTGTAATGTAGCGGTGGTAGCGCCTGATCTAATCCGCACTGGACTGAAGATCCAAAGAACTTTCATTGCCATGGTACTTCCTAGCCATCGATAATTCCATGATGGAACTAGAGATGATTTTATATAGCCCCTCGATCGCGGAGAATCGATACACACTAGATAAACAATTGTTTGACCGGCGCATTTGCACTGGTTCGTAAGGTAGACGTAATGATGATTTAACCACTAGATATTTTTTTACTCAGTTGATATCTTCATATTCACGATGGAATCTAATTTTTGTTTAATTTTATGTTGTTACAGTGATACTCGTTGATAGGTCCACAACAGTTATATTTGCTTTATTTCAAATTCTGTGATGGCCACACTAGCAATGGGCGGAACCTCTTAAACTGGTTTTAATTGATACAGTCGCATTTCAATTAGCCTTTCATGTGTTTGTTTGTAATTTTATTCTCCTGTCTTTGTATGGAGTGTTAAGACGAAGGCCCTAAGTCCCACCTTGAGGCATACCCGCTTTAGATTATGAAATCTATTAGTGTTTATTTCTAGGTGGTAATAACACTAACGAACATCATTCACTGTTCTACTTTACGAATATTTCAGCACATAATTTGCGTTGGAACCTTTTAAATTCGTTATAATTAAATTACTCTGAAAATATGTTAATTCAAAAAGCTGTTTTTTTTTTTTAAATTGCCTACATATTGGTACGTTCGTGTTATTTGATTATCATCTAGATAAGTACTGGGAGAGGCGAAACTGAATAAAAGGTTGTCGAAATTTCGACACTAACTGTAAGTACAAACAGCAAGTCAATCTAACAAATCAATTTTTCAATCCATCACTACATAATTCAAGCAGTTACAATACAGCTTGCCTCTTAGGGTACCCACAATGGCACCTGTCGAAGCCTGTCAAGATTTCGCAGCTCGTCTTCCGATGGTTATCGACATTTGCAGCAATGTTATGAAACAATCGATTATATTATCGATTTTCGCCTTTCGATCGCAGCCTTCAACAATAGATCGATGGGTCGATTATATCATAAGGTTTCGGTACATTCGTGGATCATTTGTCACAAACGAATTTGCGCTTTTGAAACTACCACAAATTTTATATTAATTTATATTAAAAAGATAACGAATTTTCAATTCTACAATTATTCGTACATATAGGTTTTCCTAGCTTGTATGTGTCCAAATTTATTTTATAATTTTCGGCTACGAGTATCAAGGAGGATCCTGAGTATTAAGATTCCTTAAAGTATCTACTTTACAATATTTTCCATATTTCCTAACATCAAGAAAAAATACATATATCCGCCAGATACGGACAATATTATTTGAAATTTCTGTATTTCTTTCCCCGTCCCAAAAATTGCTTCACTTTATGTAAGTACTGGTAGGTTTTGTTTACCCAACGTAATTAAGTGTAGAAATTTCTTAACAAACAATATAATTAAGAAGCTAATGTCTTACTAATCTCGTATTTCATAACCTTTTGGAACTAAAGAAAATAAAACAAGTTAATGGATGACTGGTAAATGCTCTGTCTTCATGCGGCTGTCAAAAACGGCTCGTTACGAAAACTGCCGGCCATCTTGCAACTTGCTGGAATCTTTTCCCAAGCTGTGAAACAACTGTAGAATCGTGAGGTGCTATTGATGACAACTAACCTGTACCTGGGTGTGAAGTAATGCGTAAACTATTCACATTACAATAATGAAAATACGAGTACTAAAAAGAAAATTTTATTATCATTAATTAACTTTTAAATGCAATGTTACATCTCAGAATCGCGGAATAAATATGGCTAAAAATATATTCAATATACAATGTTCTTTTGTTTTTCAAGAAATATCCATATGGCTTTACCTGATTGATTAGTAAGGTTACATTCAAAGCATAAATGAATTCAAGTTCATTAAAGTTACCTCAAGTAAGTACTTCCTTATAATTGTCATATACAATCTCTGATATGTTTGCTATTCGTACCTGCAACAGAAAAAAGTAAATTATAATTTCAAATTACACATAAACAATCTGTAATTAAAACAAACATAGGCGTAATTAAACCTTATGTAATATACAGAATCATGATTAACATTAAGATCTTAACCTTTCGCGTGAAGATAATTCAATTTATATCTCACATACCAATCAACACACAACAAGATGTCAATCAAAAATAGTAAACGTTTGCGCGATGTGCATGTCGGAAACCAAGCAAGTATATCCAAATACCGTATTAATATTTATATTTACAATATTATAATGAAATAATGAGTAATAAATTATCTCTGTTTGATGTAGGTCAGACAGCTGATGATCTTAAGAATATTAAAATTTAGTAAATTATAAAATAAAGTACTATGACGCGAAAGTTTTGATGTTTGAAGGTTTTTCAATCAATCAGTGCTTATAACATTTTGCGTTATCTGTAAGTTATCATACAGATAGGAAACGACCGGAAACATTCGTGAGGAAACATGCTCACTGGTATACCTAAGGAAGTTATATAATCCGAAAGGACCATTTGGATGGATAGTTACAATTAAGTTCCTTTACTGTGTTTATTGGATGACTTAGGGCGTGGCGCGGTGGTCGTCAGATTGCTTTAGGCGACTTTAATAAAATCTAACAAGCAATAACACTGGAATACATAGAAAAATGGCCGATATCCTTAATCATCATGATACTTAGAGCAACGGAACCCCGAGATGCAATCACTATCACTACATAGTATAAAACAAAGTCGCTTTCTCTGTCCCTATATCCCTATCTATGCTTAAATCTTTCGCAACGGATTTTGATGCGGGTTTTATTTATAAATAGTTAGATTCCTGAGGAAGGTTTAGGTATTAATAAGGTTTTAAATTTAATAAGGTTTTACCTGAGTGAAGCCGGGACGGGCCGCTATATAATAAAATAAATTGTATTATTATTTTCAGCTCACATTCATACTTAATAACAGTTAATTTCGGAAACTTCTCACGTACGGTTCCCATGGTCCCGGTGGCGGGCAGTGAAAGCAGCCAATTATTTCTTACATCTGTATCTTTGTTCTCGACATCGCCTGAACTCTAATGGACATTTAATATTCGGGCTCATCTCACCCATTTACATAACCAGCGCTTGTTTGGGCTTCGTTGTGATCTTCATGAGATTACAGTCATATTTCTATCTACTACTTTTGTATTATTTGTTCTCGTAGGACTCGTGTTTTGTAGTATTTGTTCTCGTGGGACTTTCGGGATAAATAGAAAACTATTTGTAATACACGACAATAAACAATCAACACTGTAATCACAATCTTGATTAATAAATAATTATATAATTATTTATTGTTAGAGCCATGCCTCATTGATCTTTACGTCCGTCGACAGATCAACCATGGATTTAGTAGGTACTATGGGATCAACTCAGACAGAACAACGAAGAATTTTTATGAAGTTACGAAAGACGTCAACGCACTTCAGTGTCAAAACAAACAAACGAAAGTGTACAGAAAACAACGGAGCTGCAATGTTCTGCGCCGTAACAACAGAGGCAGGGCTCATAGAGAGATTTGATAGACATTGAGTGTAATTCCGCTTCCGATTGCTATTCAAAAATTTGTGACTATATGTCTAAGTCTATATGTCGTCGAGTAAATAATGATCAAATAACTAAGGATGAAGACCGTGCAATTTGGAAAATAGGCTGTAGGAAAAGCTGCGTTGAATTATTGTTGTCCCAAAATATATTATATATGTGATTCCTATGATCTACTCGTATAAAACAATTCCATCAGAACAGCTGCAGCTCAAGATTGCAACTTTTTGTTTGATGACTTAATCCAATTAAATACAATAAAAACCCACAATAGCCTGCGACCTCCGTCAAGGGTCAGTTACCGTAAACGCGTTGTTTTCGACACAATATTCCACTTGCATCTCGCGCAATCCGGCTTGGATCACGAACGGGTGCAATCTCTGCATTTTTTATTTATTTTCTATATATTTCCAACAAAACTACACGAAATCTTTTGTTGCTCTTTGTGTCTCAATTACTTTCAGAAGGTGATAATCTGCGGACCCACTCAACAGATTTCCAAAAGTTTTACTTTATTCCTGAGCTTGTGTTACTTGTTATCCCTCAGCTGAAAGGTAACCACAATGTTCAGAAAGGAGGTTGACGTAAGACCGGCCCGTTGTAAATTCAAAGTTATTTATTTTCTACATTGACCACATACTGTAAGGATAAAGGCGAGTGATTGAGACGACTGTTCGTGTCAGACCTCAGTCGAGAATGTAAGCGCGAGTTAGATTAGAGTTGGTCGAGAGGAAGAACGAGAAGATAGATAGAATTTTTTTTTAAGTTTTCTCCCGCCGCGTTCAGAGTAATAAGTTACCGTACCCTTCATTTCCATAACAGTGTTAGGTCTAACTAATTGCAAGGTGAGGTAACAGACAGACAGCTTTCTCTACGATTTACATGCATAACACGCGTCCGACGAACTCCGACTAACAAATATCATCTGTTCACTAACTGCTTTATTAAGTGCAGTGTGCAGTTATTTACAGCTGTTGATTGGTTTATGGTAACTAACTTAAAAATGTATTTTTCTGTAATGTATCAGTTGACGAAGTAAGTCTTTTTCTGCTTCAATTTTTAACGATCGCAGACTCCTTTAAAGATAATTTTAAAAATATACTTCGTTCTCATAATATATTTGCAAGTTGACTTTTGTACGTCTCGTATTTTTAGATAGATACATTTATATAAAGTTTATTTAATTCGTGATGCTCTGTGTCTATGTTTTATAAGCGTTATATTGTCGCGTAAATTTAAAACAATGTTAATCATAATTTATTTTTGCACAATAATCTTTTCAAACACAAAACAATAACTCAGTAATAACAATTAACATATTGTAATAACATTGTTATAATTTAGATATATGATTGTGGGCACACTACCGGCAGTCAATCTGACAGACGATCACTTTGTCATGTATAGGAACAAAAATATTAACATACACTTACATACATCTAAAAGGATTATGTTACTAGATACATTCAATGTTTGATTAACTAGTTATTTGCTCTTACATCACAAGGAAGCCTTTAAATAAACAATGAAGTAAATTCTATCCTAACTCGTAAACTTGTCACTTATTCACGCGTGCTGATATAGATTTTGTTTTCTTGTGAAATCGCAAAAATGAAATATTTGTATACCACTGAACAAACGGTAGAGATGGGAAGTGGTTACCGCAGCCTTGCCGCAGGGGTTACACACGCACGTTGCCGGCCCTGAATAAATCTTTTGGCGCCCTTTTTGAAAAACTCCACGTTGTTGTCTGAAAAGGGTTATTTTTATACCTTTTATAGGTGCCGAATCCTAAAGCTAACAATTGATTTATGAAGGCTGCCCAGAATTCCTGCGAATGAGCTACAAAATCTGAGAGAACAACTATCAGCAACTATACAAATAGTTGAATCAACATGATATCTGGCAAAAGAAACCACAAGCCATAGTCACACTCACACAGAGAGAAACAGTATAATCACTGTTATACTCACCACCTCATCACAGCCATCACAAATACTGTAGGTATCATTATGTTAAACAGATCTGCGGCATCTAATGCACAATGAGGGTATCACTCACACTACACGACTCCCTTTGATATTGTTTAATGATAATGTGACATTTGTGAGAAACCTGAGCATTATTGTAAACAATGTGTGTGAGTAGAGGCTTTTATGGGCAACTTTACAAACTCACGCAAGATTTTCCTATGATACTCGTAAGTACATGTTAAGTACATTACTGAGAACTGATGACTACATATTTTCTGGAACAGATTTTGTAAAAATTCACTTTGTGATTTCCAAAAATTGATATAATTTCATATATTTTTTTTTTATTACTAACTTGAGTGAGTTTCACCTCAATCTACCTCGATTGTAAACAAAGATGAGGTATAGGGTCTATTGAAGTCGCCGCAACAACGCATCTGACGTGACTTCACGACTTTTTGGAACTATTTTATTGTCAGTGATAATTTAAACGCAACACACCTGGATATTTCGCAACACACTTATCAAGTAAATTGACACAGAAACTATTTTATTATAAATAATATATTAATCACGTAATTTGTATTCGTTCTTAAGACGAACCACACAATTAGCTTATCGACATTTTAGCTACAATAAATATCCAACACGTAAACTAACAGTGTTGAAATTGCGAATCAAAAAATAAGGAAAACAAATAGTTTGAGTGGAACTCGTTTTTTAATTAATTCAAGCCAAATACAGCCTTATTATGAACTAATACTAAATATATGCGATCAAAATGAAACGTAACAATTACAACAATTGAAATTAAGCTTTGCTACTTAGATGATACGTTTTATTGTAGAATAGCAGATTCGTGTGGTAGTAAAAGGTAAGTATTTAGGTCTTTGGCCACACACCAGCGGGCAGTAAGCAGCCGTGACAGACAGACAATGCAACGACTTTTATATTAATGCGATGAACAGATGGAATTATGAAGACTTTTTGCAAAATTATAATATTTAACTCCACCAACAAGACCTCGCTTGAATTAAATGATGATAATATTAAAAAACATTGCTTTGAGGACCAACCATTTATGTTGATTTAACTATATTGAACATTAGATTATTTGATCATTTTTAGGTAATGTCCATCCACTCCATTAACACGCCTAAGAAAATCGATATGTGTGTTTCATGTCGTATTCGGAATGATCATTGAAAAGTTGCGTTCTATATTAGTAAATATTTAACTAATTTTTTCTGAATTGCGATTCTTAACATATGCGATAAGCTACCGACCTACCTCAATCCCACCAATTCAAGCCGGCGATGCAGCCTACGTGACCTTCGAGGTACGCAGCTTTTGGCTATGTCCCTGAATAATATTTTATATTGGAACAAGTATGTTGTGGGTTTATTTAACGATCAGCAGATGGTAGCCATTGCCCTAAGCAAGAACCTTAAATAGGTCGCAAAAAATAATCAATCAGTAAATCATCTGATTAATCGATTTTAAAAGAACGCGGAAGAGTCGTGTGGACGTGTCGTGACTAACCGACTACATATCGATTTGAAATCGATTGTCGGCCGATGTGCGACCAATCGCCGATGTCGCATATCCTAGAAGTGGGACGTATGACATATAAAAATTATATACCCATTTGTCGATATTTTTACTTAACTTCCTCATACAGCTGTTATATTTTTTTGATGATTTTGATGAAATATTATAATACATTAATACACTAATAATATTATAAAGACTATTGCTGTTCCTCTATATCTGTGCCAAATTTTATTTAAATCAGTCCTATAGTATTTGTGTTTATTCTTAACAAACAAAAGTATATTTTTTTCTCTCTTTATAATATTATAAGTGTATTACTAATATTAGTATTAGATGTAACATAGCCTACTTTTTTATGGTTTTACCCGATCGAAGCAGGGACTTGTGCTTAGTACGTACTCACGCATAACAATACTAACTGGATATGCGTCAACAACCTACTGGTTTACCAATAGAAGAATGTTGTAATAAAAAAACAAGTTTTTGTTTCATTCTGCTATCAACAAGATTTTGTTACGTCAAGAGGTTAAGAGAGAGAAAGTTAAGAGGTTGTTACGTCACGGTATCCCTAGGGATTTATTATTTCAATGGCTATCAAAGAGGTGGAAATTTGTCTGCTTGCAACATTGTAGAATATGTAAAATAGACACAGATATAAAAATTGTAATGACAATGAAAATAGAGAACTGAGGCCCCTTCCTCATAAATAAAGATGTCTAATCTAGTCCAAATCGATTATAATCGATTGTCAATCACTCGATTGATTGGCAGACAATAAACCTCCATATCAGATGCGAGGTTCGGTCACAAATAGCAACCGGTTGACCGATGGCAAGGCGTTGCAGTTTGAGGTTATAAATAAATGCTCATGGCTTATAGTCGACCTTTATCACCTACAACAACATTAATGTTTTATTGTTTTATTATCTTGTTTTTTTTTTCGAATGTATTTCACACTTTACTAACATTAGTGTCAGATTTTACTCAAGTCGTCGACAGACATCTGATATGACCTTTACGGTTATCATATGAAATGATTATTAATTTGACATCAGGACTAATGGCACGCTACAATAGAATATATAGGTATATGACGGTAAGAACCCTATATATAGATTAAATTAATTATGCAATACTTATTGGACTCGTTCAATGAACCTAAAGTGAATCTCCATCACGAGAGAAAGAGAGAGAGGCAGAGTCATCATGGTTCGGCAGTTGACAGTCGAATTGGCTTAAACGTGTCAAAACGAAATTCCCTTCGATTGCAGTCATGTAATATCTGGACATTATTTACACAACAATAGCCAGCGTGTACCGAAACCGATGACTTAATCCAGCAAACACTTTGACAAGCCACGTGGGCGAACATTCATTAGCAAGGAATTAAAGTTATAATGTGAGTTATTGTAGCTTTGAGTAGCCATGGCTCATAAACTAATGCCACAACCATTTTAGATTTTTTTAAATAGACGTTATAATTAAATTACTCATGATTGATCCACAGATATTTGTCACTTGACTATGACCATCTTTTCTTGGGATAAGTTTTGTCTTAAAAATCCCACTATAGAAAAGATAATCCACTTAACAATAATGATAGTGAAGGGCAGTCATTAACAAAAAGCGCAAGACGTGACATTTTCACAGTCACAAAATACGCTCTATTTAAAACTTATTGTTTTACTTATGTAATAATTGTAATCTCGGAGCTGTCAACTATCACACGAGGGTGAAAACTATTACCATTACTGTCTATAAATCCAATCCTGGCTTTGTTAGGACAAATCTATGTCTAAGATAAGAAAGAAAAGATCAAGAATCAAACGAGATCAACGGCAATGTTTAGTTTTATCAAAGAGTTGACATTATGTCCTCCATCAAGTAAGTTTTCCATCTGACACGTTCGATAAATCTAGCGGTGCATTATAAGCCGTGTTGATTTATGAATAAAATGTGTGTAGATTCAGAAGTTATAACTTTACAGCTTTTCGTCCTTCATTTAAAATATTAAAATTCATTAGTTATAAGGTTTTAGACTGTAGACGATTCTCATTTTCAAGAAAAAATACAAGATTAACGTTGTTTGTAACGTAATTTGTTTTTCACTTGTATCTGCGCTGTCCTAAACTGTAAAACAAACTCCTTCAACAGCATTTCCAAATAAGTTTGACATTAGGATTAGAAAATAAACAAGAAACGCGTAAGATTAGATTGGCATTAAATTTTTGGATGGCAACTCATGAACGTGATCTAACACAATGGTAGGTGGGCTCTGTAGGTATCATTTGATACATTTAACAATGAGTGGCTCCATTACCTAATGTCAATATGGTAAAAACTGCGATTGTTTCCGAGGAGACGTGACGGCACCACACTGCAGCTCACGCCAAATAGACTGTGACTGGAAAAACTAATATCTGCTTTTTGTTTGTACCGAGGTCGGTTTGGGGAAGATTCCATACTGGATTGAGAATTTTTATTATTTAATTCAGAATTTTATTTCATTTTGGCAAGAAATAGGTACTTAGAAATTTTACTCATTCATTTGTCAAACATAACTTTTATTTCGATGATAATACCGGGTTATATATTCATAAATTTTCTTAAATTGGACCTCAAAAATCTAAATACCATAAACATTTGATGTTTTTCCTCCATTCAGTAAGTAGTTGTCATTAATGCGTATAGGTCTCCCTTTTGGCGCCACTTCCTGCGGTCTTGTAGTGCCAGCCTCAACCATCGCTTTCCCGTGACACAATAGTGCCATTTGGTGGTTTACCGACCGGTCTCTGTCCCTTACAATGAACTTGTAATAATAAAAATACCAGTTATTTAAAGAAAATTATCAGCATCGCTTCAAAGCATCGTTATTCTCACATTCCATGCACCTCAATAATTATAATCATACAATGGTCAAAGACGGAAACAGCAAAAAGTCAGTCGGAATAATGGACGTTCAGACAGACGGACAGATAGCAACACAATGTTATCTGAAGTGCGTGATTTTAAGTAATTATTTAAGTGTTTAGTGCAAAAAGTTTGATTTCACTAAAAGATTTGTAAACACGTAAGCCGTCCGTAACACGTACGTCTTAAACAAATTTAAATGTCGTTTATAAATCTGCACATTATAGAAGAATTGATTCTGAATTGGGTAAATTTATATGATTAGATTAAAAGATTTAAACCCTAAGAAAGTAGATCGGTCAATTACGTAGGGAACATGTATCTGACTATGCCGATTCCGGGGTCCTCACTCCATGGTCCTGGCAGAATGTGCATAAAGTGCTGACGTGATGCCATTCAAGGGGGATATGCGTGCCAATCTTCTGTTAAGTAAATCTGCTGAACAACATACCAAGCGGAGAAGAAAATGTAGGAAAGCTAGACTATAACGCTAAACGGTTGAGGAAGAAACCGGGGCTCAGATGAATGTTTTGGAATGGGCGAAAATTAGCAGAGACTACAGTATAATCTACAGCTAAAACATTATATTATGATAGAGGTCGTCTTTACCCGACTGCACAAAACGTGGGAAGTATACGAGATGTGTGCTCAACAGTTACACAGGTTTGGAGGCCACGAAGTAACTTGTCGGTGTTCCATACATGCCGTTCAAACGTTTATGGCGTACGTATGTAAATTATGTTTTAATTGCAACCAAGATCACATAACATAGCGATATAATTATTTGAAACTTAAACATTTTAGAAAAACGTAAAAAAATCACAACGATACAAAACATCAACAGGTACATAACCAGCACACAACAAACAATACTAAAATTATAAATTCGTTACAGTAGGTACCCATTTCCGCGATAACGAACACGTTTATTTATGATTTTTACATCTGCATTTACGACGATCTAAGGGCACAAAAAGTCTTAGAAGTGATAAAAAATAGTAGTAGTATGATCATAACGAAACGTAAAAAATATGATAGAAACGTTATCTCAAACTAAATAAAACAGTTTCATTAAACTTGTACTTAGTTGTCAAATAGTATATCAAATTGCTTGTAGGAACTATTGAAAGTAATTTAATAAAAAATATAAAGGAAATGAAATTGTGGTACATAATCTATAGAATATTTTTTCTCATTCAAATCATTTTAATAGCATATTAATTTGGCTTTAGACTTTAAACTGTTAAGTATGATTAAATCATATTCAGATCACATCAATTTCAAAGCTATGTTCCAACTAACCTGTATAATTACTGGTTCAAAGATGAAAACAATTTAGAAGACACGATCTGTCGTGATATGTTTAATTTTTTCAATAACAGGTAATTTTATTAATGACGATCGTGTTCAAAATATTAATTGTTTATTTGAAGTTTGTATAAAATTGTCAAAACTTTCAATGCCAAAACTTAACTTATACACGTATTCTAAATCACAGTTTGTGTAATTAAACTAAAACGTTCTTTAAATAACAACTGTTTAGTTAATACAGGATGTTTAATTGCTACTACTTTCATGCAAACACCGATAGAAACATGACATCTTCTCCGTTCTATCGTTGTGGGTATCAATTTATGATGAACTCTCGGCTCAAGGCCACTCGCAGGCTACAGACAGTTTCCCAATGTGGTCGCTCTTCTTTGTCAACTATTTTCCAGCGATCATTTCAATGACAACACCCGCGCAAATCTCATTTGCATTACAATTTTCAACGCATTTTGACAGAGTCTTGATTAGACTCGGCGTTTTACTTTAATCATTCGTCTGAAAATAATTTCAATTTTATCTTTTTATATCAAAATTATTTATAAGTATTTCGAAATGGGACCGTCTGAGACCGAGGGAAAAAATATCGGAAAATTGCGAATCTTGGTAAGTTACATAAAAAAATAATTATACGCTGTGAATAATGAGCTAAAGCGTAAAATGAAACTGAAACTGGAATCCCAGTTTCAGTTGCGAAGCAATTTTTGTTTGTAACTAATGAAGAAACCTTTGCTGAAACATGCAACGAGCGGCGACTGATCATGTTACTGGGCAAAAAACAGTTGAACAAATAAATTATTTGGCAATAACAAAAAACGTGCAATGTAAATTGGTAGGTATTGCAAACTATATTTTAAGCTGATGTATTTTTCACAATTCTAAGTAAACATTAGTAACGTGTACACTGGACTTTATTTAATTGTTACCTTCTTTTAATCCCACGGAATACCTACTTTAATGCTAAAAGTATTATTAGTACTACAATGACTCTTCATTAACTTAAATGATACCTATAAACCATTCCTAATACATTAACATAAGATAATGATTAAACAACAGTCAACAAAAAATATTGAAATCAATTTTAAACACATAGAACCGCTCATCAAATGTTGTAAGCCTATTAAATACCTGGGGTTATTTTATTCAAACACGGATTCATCTTCGGTCTTCTGCGTATGCGCACTAAAAAAAATTAAAAAATATATGGCTGTACGGTCGTGACCTGTCAGATGTAATTTGGCGGGATTACTTAATTAGTATGGTTCGTTTTTGCCGCGTGAGGTTCCGGGAGGTACTTGTGATAAATTATAGATGTACTGCCATGTGAAACATGGAATGCTAATAAATAAAATGTAATGAGATATTCATTACTAGACTAACATTTTGAAGCGGTGGTGGTGTAATGGTTAAGACTGTGACAAAGTTGGCTTGTGGATCGAAAGGTCCCAATCCTAAGGTCCGAAAGTTTCGAATCCTACTCGTGCCACATGAGTTTGTATACAAATCTGACTCATATATAGTAGTTTTCATAGACCACCACTTGCTTCCGGTGAAGGAAAACATCATGAGGAAACCTGCATACTGGTTGATTATTATTAACTTGTGTGTGAAATGGAGAAGGCACTGGCAAACCACTCCTTTAATAATGCCAAGAAAGTTGTTATGTGTGTTTCATTCCACGTAATGACCACGATCCTCGGCCATGAGGAATAACGACTATGAAGAAGAAGAAGACTAACATTTGGACTTACTGAAATAGAGTGGCTTTGGTCAGGGACCATGTTTTGTGTTATGTTTTGTAATACTTATTTAATTCAATATGGAGTGATCCAAAGTAAAGAATTTTATATAATAAACTATTATTATAATTACAAAATCTAAGTTCAATGATAGGTTTATGTAGTAAGGATTTCAAATTGAGTAAATGACATGTCAGCCCTCACTTACCATTCAAACAAACACGGCGCTCATCGAATACTACCTACTACACAAAAACAGTACACAAACATATGCAAATTCATGGCAAATTCACCTTTATTGTTACCATAATAAGTTCAATCTGGGGCAATTTGATTTGCTGTTTTCTGTGCACAAGTACATACACAACTGCCGATGCACGACTTCAATATGACCTACAAACTGCGACAGCTGAGTCAAGTGTGATTTATAATAACCGTGTTTTAATTTTGAACTCTCAACTTTAAGCCATACCCTAGTTGAGATCGTCATAGTTAATATAATATATTCATTTATGGCATCCTGCTTCTCACAATCTTCTCGAAGCTAAAACAGTTAAGTGAGTAAGCAACAAAAAATGCACACAATTATTTATAAAGATCTCGACAAATAAAAACCATTTAGATTAGGTGAACTCTACAGAATTCTAATTGTTGATAACCCGATACATATTTCTAAGCTGTTTTAAAACGGAACACATTTTTTGATACATTTAGGTAATTGTATGATTATTTTTCTCCGTATTTATTAAATAAATATATATGTTATTATACTAATTCTCAAATCCAAACCGATTAATGATCTCCCTTATTAATAAACTTTTTTATGTATAAAAGGGATAATATTTAAACAGTGTTTCAAATATTGTTCTCCGAAATAAAATATTTCATCCAATAGTTAAGATCGTGCATAGTTCATTGAAAATGCAATGAAGATGTACAATTGGCCTTTACATTTAACAATGAATAAAACACGATTTTTGTGCTTCTGAAATATCGATTAATTAATCGATTGGTCATACACAATAGCCTAGGACTTCCAGCAATACGTATAACGTGCCTAAAATATGATTAATTTGTACATTTTGAGGCAACTGCGGAAAAAGACCTTCACTTCGAATACATCACTCTTTCTTATTTGATAAAGTGTCAAATTGTTTCGGTGAAGATTGGTTTAAGCTGTAAATCACACATCACGTATGTAGGAAACATGGAATTCTTACATTATTTTTACGTACAATTTTCAAAAATCTCATCATTACTACAACAAACCAGAAAATAATTGTCTATGAGTAAATGTTTTTGATATTAAGAATACAATTCCTTACATTAAAAACATTTACTCAGCAATCAAAGCAACTGCAAATATTCCAAGGCATTGAGCCAGAGTCACGTTCATATCTTTTTATGATGCGCCGACATTATGGCAAAGCAAATATGCAATGAGTTCACACATACGACGCTTCAAGCGCCCGCGCATGTCGTGTGGACACACGCTTTGTTTAACCATATTCATGGACAAACAAAGAGAGCAAAAGTTTCATCTGTATTTTTTGCAAGACAAAAGACGGGATGAGATGAAAATATCGAAAATGCATAATAATTTGACATCAATGAAATTTAATTTTAAATCTGACATGACGCAGTTTTGAATTCCAATAACTTTTAATTAATTTGTAAATAATTTCCTGATGTACAAAATATATTAAACGTTAAAGGTATCACATTATTGAAAATATTTCATTATAGTGTACTTACAGATAGCGCCTCCGATTAGCAAGTTAGGGCCGCAAGAAATGATAGATTTGATACGATATCACGATATAGATTCAAATCTACTTAATCAATAACAATTACTTTAACTACACTTCTTGACAGTTAAATTTCGGTGTTCCGTTACAGTACGATCAAGGTTCGAATCCAAATAATAACCAACCAATTATTCAACAAAATCTTCTGTAGTACGCTTCCTTCTAATAATAGAATCTATATAATTATAGATTTAAAATCGACGCTTATTAGATGACCTCAGAAGGTACAGTAATTGTTTGGAGTTAATTATAAGTACAGTGGATTGAAATTCAACATGAACTTAGGGTCAAAGCCGTGCATAGCAGTTTATGTTGCAACATCATGAGAACTATATGCAGGTACTAGTTATTTATTGTATTGTATACGAGTATTGATAGCAGATAGATAATGACTAAAGAACGTATGGGTGGTGTTCTGTCAAATAATAGGATCCCAAAGATGGATGCGATACTGGTGTACTGAAGTACAGCGCTGACGCTAATAATACAAGTATTATTTAGGTAAAATGTAGACAAAGATATAAAGACAGAAAGAAAGTACAAAATAATATGAAACTTACAAATATTTCCTGCATGCTCATTGAATGTAAACGTTTACCTGTGAAAAAAGAAACAATACATTATAATGTGGTTCATTAAATAAGTTCATTAATAACAAAAAGGTTACAAGATTAAGTGTCCCATTCCACTTTTCTTTGGTTTCCTCACGATGTTTTCCTTCACCGGAAGCATGTGCTGATTTATGAAAACTACTATACATGAGTCAAATTGGTATAACAATTAATGTGATACGAGTAGGATTAGAACCTTGGACCTTTCGATCACAGCCGGGCAATCTTAGCCACTAGATCAACATCACTTCTGTCTGGCCAAGAAATAGGATGGTTTCCTCAAAGTAGCGAGGTTTTAAGCATATCAGCTGCCTCGTGATTTATGGCTAATCCAAAATCTTTTATGGAACCTTTATTTAACCTTAACTTATTAACCTCCACTTTATTATGTTTATGGAGCTGATGGGAAAAGACATTGAGCCCGTTAAAAGATTCGCGTAAAGGGGGAAAACGCATTGTGTTTGATTTCTGAAAAGTCAACCGCAAAGTCACGTATGTGTGTCAATTCCAGCGATTTTCTAAAGGTGTTCAGAATCGAACCCTGAACCAGCAGTGGAGTGGAGTTACGTCAACGAACGCATTCAGAGAATCCAACAATGTCAACTAAAGTAAACACATTGCGCCACGAAGCGAGGATGGCGGGGGACGATTGATATTTTTAACACATTATTTATTATTTGATTCAGATTTATTGTAGGAAAATTTTAATTATATTTTGGGTTAATCCTCAATACGACATTTTAGAAAAAAATCAAGGAATTTTAATTAATATTGAAACTAGGCTTTTATTCTGAAATAGCTTTAACATCATGTAGTAAACGTAGACAGTTTCTATCTAAACTAATTTACAAGATTAATGTTAAAAAGCTATCACTCATTTGTTTCCCACTTCTCTGAGACCGATGCGTTCAATTCATCCAAACCACTTCCATCCACATCCACGTCGTCTACAAAGGATAACTTTCTAAATGACACGGTCCATCATGTGAAGTCAAACTAATGGTCCACACATAGATAACCGGTAAAGAGCCCCATCGTGTCGACGTCCGTCGACAATGCACAAATTGTATGGAGACAACCTATAACGTCGTACTGTAAAATGGGTCATGGCTTATAGAGGTGTACAGGACACCTCGCTGTGCTGTTTTTGTTATTGATGTAAGGCACTGATCGAAGCCCTGGTGAAACGTATAATTTCCATTTCAGAACGATTGATATTCATC